>NC_060121.1:494182074-494485104 GCF_021461395.2 Schistocerca americana
GATTAAAATTCTTCTGGGTGTTGTACCACATCATTGTATAAAATACTACCATGAGGAAGGTTGTAATATGGTCAAAGCATTGGTTTTAAGTTCATAATTAAAGTATTTTATGCAGTACTACACCCAGAAGAATTTCAGTCAGTTTAATCTCCTTCCTCTTCACTTACACACAAGTTTAAGCATTTGCACACTGATCTAACATTCAGATTTGAGAGCTAAACTCAGAATCCTTTTATATAGCTTTTGTCCTTTGCAATTACTGAAATACTTGTTTCATTTACCCTCCTTTCCATTTTATGACAATAGTCTTTTCTTATTACAGTTTTATATTTCTGTTTGACAAGAGCTGATAAAGTCAAAAGTGGTGGCTAAGAAAGTGAGTGTTGTGCAGCAATTAATTTACTATGACTTTATAATTATCATTGTTTGAATTTTCAGCAGTAAATTTTCCTTTCATTTGCTGTTCTCTGTTTAAGTTTCCTAATTCTCTTATTCTCTGTAGTCTAGCTTTAAATAATTTGGTATATGTTTCAGGGTTATCTATCATGAGCTTGTGCAGACAACCAAAGAGTACATGCGTGAAGTCACAACCATAGATCCAAAGTGGTTGGTTGAATTTGCTCCGGCATTTTTTAAGTTTTCTGATCCAACGAAGCTGAGTAAATTCAAGAAGAACCAACGTCTTGAACCTCTATATAATAAATATGAAGAACCAAATGCTTGGAGAATTTCAAGAGTCCGTAGAAGGAGAAACTGAAATATGTTCACTGTATTCATCTTAAGTTATAAAGTGTGTATATATTGTACATAATAGACTTCTTATGCTGAAGACTGCATAGTAATGTACATATTTTGAAATAATTATACTATCTACTATGAATTAGTCATTATTTAAACAAAACAAAAGTTAGCCTGAAGCTGACATGAAAGTTCAACAAAAATGAGAGACAGCGCATCATAATCGTCATCTTCCCAAATACCTTTTACATATTGGCCAATTTAACTTATTTTAGTAGTCACTCGTAGGCCATTGAAAGGATATAGTTGAGCCACTTTTGGTTGTATTCTTCAATTTTTCTAATATTGATAAAATCTTCGATTTTCTCCTTCTGTCTCCATTTGAGGGTGTAATTCAATGTATTACAGCCTTTGATTTCTCTCATAAACTTCATTTCTGTTGCTTGAGTCCAGGTCTCATATTGTGCTGCACAATACGTAATAACTGGAGAATACATCTCACAGCTTAACAGCCTAACAGATTTTGAAGATGAAACAAATCACGCCGTAGTGTCCTTAGTTTTCAGTCTTTAGTCACAGAATGACTCACCAATGCATTGACTAATACAGTAATTGCAGAGACCAAGTGGTGGGGAGCATAGAGCATATGCCAAAGAAATGTTTTCGATTAGAAATGGTTGATTAAATGTAACAAAAGTTATTAATGCCAAGCTGGGCAATGAAAGCTATGGACAACTATAAAAATTCTTAACGTGAAAGTACTAAAAACAGTTACTTTAGATTCAACAAAAGTTATTAACAGTTAGGTCTAATTTGTAATTATGTAAAAGTGAAAATAGGTTCAAACAGCAGCAGAGCGAAACTAATAAAGCACAAGGAAAACCAAAATAAAGCAGTTACACATGGAGGACTTACTAAACAGATAGCTACTCAGCCTGCAGACAGAAGTGCAAACCACATCAAAGAATAGTAGTAGCTATCTGTAGGGTAGATAACTCCCTGTTTAGCTTTCACATCGAATTCTGAAACATTGTTTTGTGTACTAAATATGCTGTTCAATACCTCCCTCACATCACATAGTATGTTTTTTCCATCTATAATGAAAAAAATAATTATTCGGGGTTTATGTCAGAATGGATTAAAAAGTGTTCACGCATATGGTAGATTAATAAACAGAGCTAAATGCAATGAAAAAATGAACTAGCAAGGTAATATAAACATATATACTAAAGATATCTCAAAGTAACAGTCTCTCAGCAATTAGCAGATTAAAAGAAATTATATACATAAGCAAGACAAGTTGGACAGCACTAACACAGCATCCGACAAATGCCTACAAAATGAGGTATGGACTGTAGTCCACGATGTGTTTAAAACATGCATGTGTTTGATTTGCACATATGAAATTTCAAGATACTGTATTCCTGATATTTACAGTACACATGAATAAAACAAGTCTTCACTCAACTTACCACAACACCCATGACTTTATCCAAAAGAGTTCATGACAATTAAATTAAACCACTTTGTGCAGAGTACACATAATAATAATAATAATAATAATAATAATAATAATAATAATAATAACAATAATACTTTTATACCAAGGAGACTCATTAAGTCCTTTCTAGTTCTGCCTTGCTCTGAACCCACTATCCAACATGCTAAATAATACAAATTATGGATATAATATTACTGGAACATACCAACCCAAAATCATAGATTTGCTATACTTTGATGATCTAAAACTACTAGCAGCAACAAATCAACCAATTACTAAAGATAACAGAAGTATTCAGCAATGATATAAATATGGCTTTTGGAACAGACAAATGTAAGAAAAATAGCATAGTCAAGGGAAAACACACTAAACAAGAAGATTACATATTGGATAACCACAGCGACTGCATAGAAGCGATGGAAAAAACAGATGCCAATAAATATCTAGGATGCAGACAAAAAATAGGAATAGATAATAAAAATATTAAAGAAGCACTAAAAGAAAAATATAGACAAAGACTAACAAAAATACTGAAAACAGAATTGACAGCAAGAAACAAGACAAAAGCTGTAAATACTTACGCTATACCAATATTGAACTATTCATTTGGAGTAGTGAAATGGAGTAACACAGACCTAGAAGCACTCAATACACTTACATGATCACAATGCCACAAATATAGAATACATCACATACATTCAGCAACAGAAAGATTCACATTAAGCAGAAAGGGAGGAGGAAGGGGATTTATCGACATAAATTGTTTACCTGTCCATAATGTAGGTTTTGTAAGAAAATTCTTTATAGACTGAGCAGAAACTAGCAAAATACACAAAGCAATCACTCATATAAATACATTGGCTACACCATTGCAATTTCATATCCACTTCTACATCCCTTTAGATCACATAACATCAACAGATACAAAGAAACTAAATTGGAAAAAGAAAACACTACATGGCAAGCACCCGTATCATCTAACACAGCCACACGTCGATCAAGATGCATCCAACGCATGGCTAAGAAAAGGCAATATATACAGTGAGACGGAAGGATTCATGATTGCAATACAGGATCAAACAATAAACACCAGATATTACAGCAAGCATATTATTAAAGATACCAATACCACAACAGATAAATGCAGACTAATAGAAACAGTAGATCACATCACAAGTGGATGTAAAATACTAGCAAATACAGAATACACCAGAAGATATGACAATGTAGCAAAAATAATACATCAACAACTTGCCATACAACATAAACTAATAAAACAACTTGTTCCCACATACAAGTATGCACCACAAAATGAACTGGAGAATGATGAATACAAATTATACTGGAACAGAACCATTATAACAGATAAAACAGCACCACATAACAAACCTGACATCATACTCACCAATAAAAAGAAGAAATTAACACAACTAATCGAAATATCCATACCCGATACAACAAATACACAGAAGAAAACAGGAGAAAAAATTGAAAAATACATCCAACTGGCTGAGGAAGTCAAGGACATGTGGCATCACGATAAAGTTGACATTATACCAATTATACTATCAACTACAGGAGTCATACCACACACTATACACCAGTACATCAACGCAATACAGCTACATCCAAACGTATATATACAACTACAGAAATCTGTAATTATTGTACATGTTCAATTACCCGAAAGTTCCTAAATGCAATGTAACATATATACCATACAGTTAAAAGGAAGTCACACTTGATCAAGGTCCGCTTCACTTTCCATTTTTAACCAGACATAACATCTGAGAAAGGAAAGAAATAATACTTAACACTAATAGCATTCTAAAATTAGAAATTTATCGCTAGATATTTAATGGCATTGTCACACTTCAAAATTGTAAAAGGATTTGTCCATTTTGTCACAATCCATATATGTATCAAAATCTAGAACACAAATCTATTATGCAACAGAATTATATACTTCTAATATAGTGTGGCATAAACTTAAACTCAGTCAATAGATAAGACAGAACTTTAGAAATCACATCTTACATACTACATCCTTGACAAAAAAGAAAGAAAAAAAAAATTAAATACTTATGGATAATGTCTATAAGTTATCAGCTCAGATTGCATAATCAGACAACTTATTAGATTTAGGATACCCAAGTCTGTATGCCTTATAATGCAGATTTTTAAGACTTTGGAATGGTCCTATAAAATATCGAAGAATTTCTTTGTCTCAGATGTCAACACTTCAGATTCCTCTTCAGCTTTCACAAACACAAGATCTCCTATCTCAGACTTACAAAATCCGCATTTACCATTGAGTCTCTGAGTTCTCCTATCCCTTTACTTTATCATCATCTTCCTGGCACACTCTTCTCTCTCTTGTGGTGACAGAATTGTACTTGGTGGAAACTCAACATTCTCAGAAATAAAGTTAGCTGATCTGCTATTAAACATGATTTCAAATGGTGAAGAACCTGTTGAAGAATGTTGTAAGCTGTTCACAATATCCTCAAAATCACTGACATAATCTATCCAACTGGTATGATTCTTTCTAAAATATGTTCTAAACAGTCTTCCAATTTCTCTCTTATATCTATCTGGAGGATTACTCAATGGGTGGTTCATAGAAGTTAGAATGTGCTTTCTTTTTCCATGATCAAAAAAATCTTTCCAAGCTTGTGATGTAAACTGAGAACCATTGTCAGATAAAATTGTTTTAGGAGTATCCACCTGATGAAAATATGTGTTTTCAAACTTACAAATGATTTGATTGCTAGTAGCTTTCTTAAGAACAGCTTTTTGAACTTTGAAAATTCATCAGCCACCACAAAAATATATCAAAATCCAATCTTAGACTTAGGCAAAGATCCGTAGACATCCACAGACATGAGGTCTAGATTACTATTAGGGAATATGTGTTGCATTTGTCTTCTACTTGTTTGGTTACTTACCTTTACTCTTTGATATCTATCACAACTAGCATTCTCCTTCTCTTGACTCTCCTTCCTGTGTTATAAAAATAGATGTTTTTCTGAATCTTTTGTGTACATTTGGTTGATCCACAATGACCAAAACTCCCATGTGTATAAGTATTTAAAGTATCAGTACAGTGTTCTGGCCAACACAGTTTCCAATCATCTGAGTCAGTCTTGTGTCTCCCGAATAAAACACCCTTGTGTACCTTACAATATTGTTCAATCTTTTCCCCTCCTTTCTTACCCAAAATGCTCCTAACCAATTTCCCATTTTGATCATGATTTTGACACCTGCTGATGTCTTTGCAAATCTTGAAGATCTCTTTTTCCTCTTCCAGACCTCTAATGTACATAATTGTAAACTCTCTCTCCTCCTCCAAAGTTGTTAGATGAGTCACTCCCTAAAGGTAGTTTAGACAAAGCATCAGCAACTACATTGTCTGTGCCCTTAATGTATCTGATTTTGTAACTGAACAGCTGTGAAAACAAGGCCCAATAAGTAACTCTGTTATGGTACAGCTTATACTTCTGGAGATAACATAATGCTTTGTGATCAGTATAGATGATGGCTTTTTGACCTGGTATTGCTTCTGCAATACACTACTAGCAAATGTAAGTGACCTACCTTCAACTTCATCCTCTGGAAGTAAATGAGCATCCAAATGAACATTACTACTGTCTGTCATAATACAAAAAGGGAGAGACAAATCCAGTCTGAACAATATGTGACTTTGACACAACTGTCCATTGATCTCATGGAAAGCATCATGACATTCCTGATTCCAATCCCAAACAGTATTCTGCTTCAAAAGTTCACACAGGCCTGTAGCATTCTAAGCTTGGCTGCAATTTTCTATAGTATCCCGTTAACCCAAAAAATGATTTAAGCTATTTTTTGTTGTGAGGAGCATAAGCAATAGCATCAAGTTTCTCTTTATCAGGTGAAATTCCTTTCTCAGATATAACATGCCCTAAAAATTTTACTTCTTCCACACCAAATTTACACTTACCTATTTTCAAAGTCATATCATCCAATTCCAATTTTGAAAACACATCTCTTAACAGATCCAAATGTTGTTCCCAAGTCTTTTCAGTGACCAAAATGTCATCAACATACACAATTAATTTTGAACCCACTTCACTTCCCAAGACAGAATCCAAAGCTCTTATGAATTCAGCTACAGATACATTTAGCCACATTGCACCACACAGTATTGAAAACACTTACCTCCATACGAAAATGCAGTATACTTTCTAGAATTAATTTCAAGTGGAATCTGGTGAAATCCAGAGGTCAGGTTCAAACTACTTATGAATTTTACATAATCAAATTTGTGTAACAGCTTGCTCATGTTCTCAGGTTGGTCATTCTCTCTGAAAAGAAACTTAAGATAGCTAGAGTCCAAAACAATTCTCACTCTACCATTTCTCTTACATACCACAACCAAAGGATTATTGTAAGCACTCCTACTTCTCTCAATTACTCCCCACATTTACATTTCCTTAATTTCTTTCTCTAAATCTTTCCTTTTTGAAAATTGTATACTATGTGGCTTGAGAAAGAAAGGTTGATGATCTGTAAGGTAAAGCATGCGCTGATAGCCTTTCACTTTCCCTGGTCTTTCACTGAACTCATTCCTAAACTCCAATAATAAATTCCTACGTTGTTCCTTTTGTTGATCATTAAGAGTTTTAGCTTTCCTCACTTTAGAATCTACTACACTTTAAAAATTCTGATCCTCAGTCTGATCAAAATTTATATCTTTATAAAATGTCTGGTACTTACCTTGGTTCACAGTGTTTTGCAAATAGTTACAACTTTTCCCACAGTTTAAAATACGAAATTAGTTTTCACATAAGTATTACTTTTAGGTTCAAAAATAAACAATTATTTAACACTCCATCCAAAACAAGCTTCAACTTTCACTATCCAATCCATACCAAGAATTATATTTTCTTCCAGACTAGGGATCACTAGACATCCCTGTTTAAAAATATTGTCTTCTATGCTAAAAGTTAAAAGTACCTGAGATTTTACCAATTTGCTTTGCTTACCTGTAGTTCCTCTTGTCTTTACACCTACAATGTGCATTTCCACAAAATTCTTACTTGATCTTGTCTCTAAATTGTTCAAATATATCAAAAATCAGTCTACCTGTATCAATCAAACAGTTGCATTCCCACTGATCAATCTTAATTTTAATGGAAGGACACCCAAAATCTGAATCATTCTCTCTCTTGTCAGACACTTCATGCAAAAGATCTCTTTCAATTCATCGAATGCTATATCCACTGTGTCTTCACAAGGTTTTATCAACTTTACAGTACATAATATTACTTTGATTACTCATATTGTCAGGTAAAGATTGAATACAATGAGTTGATTCCATGGCACAACTACCATCATTTGTTACAGAAGGAACACGAAACAAATTACTGTCAAAATTACACTTCCCGCTTAGATCCTCTTTCACTTCATTCCACCAATTGGGATACAAATTCCACAGCTAACTTATTCCAGAATGCACCTTTATCTAAGTTATCATCAATCTGGCCCAAAACAAGCTTCAAAAGTTTCCACCTTATTCTCCAGGCTCACAGATACCCCACCTTCACTGTTTTGATCATTACTCTGCATGACATTAATGAAAAACTGTTTTCACTGGACTGGTATTCCATGACCCTCGCTTACAGCATCATATACATCACTTATCTTACCTGTATTGCCAACATAATTTACAAATAACTCCGAAACTTCATTATTCTTAAACTCAACAAATACCTGATAATCATCGTCATATTCCTCCAAAATTACTTCAACAACAACATCACTGACAATACAAGTCTCATGTCCACTCAGTCACTTACCTCACCTGCATTCATTTGTAATAACGCACCAGTCTCAGACTTAAGCAGCCTCAGTTACATCACAGCTCTCAGTCACGTCTACATCAAAAACACCAGCTAGTTCAGATCCAGTATAGTCATCATCTGATTTACACACATCAACAACACTGTTTTCCACCCATGAGAAGAAATCATTAGTACGTACTACACCAAAATTCTCACATTCTGGTTTGTGATTAGCACTTACATCAACATAATTAAACATAGTATCCCAAAACTTTTAATCAAAATATAAATGAGAAATCTGATATTCCTCCTGTTCAATTTCAGATACATGCGCCACATCATTAACACTGTTATTACTATCTAACTGCAGGTGCAACTTAGGGGTCATGTGCTTGTTATGTTTTCTCACCCCAAAACTTTGGGCCTCCATTGAGGCGAACTGCCATTTCCCGAGTAGGTACTTCTATGATTGTTTCTTCTATTAAATTCTAATTTTTTTAAGTTGATTCTTACAAAACTCTTTCAAAGTGCCTTCCCTATTCCTGTAATTAGGACCATTCAAAAATTCACTTTTGATTCTCCCGTTCTGCTTCCAACCAAAATTTATTTAAAAAAACTTTTCTCAAAACTCTGATATGTTTCCCACAGACTTAAATTTAAATTTACCCATGACGGAGTTTCACTTTCAAGAAATATTTTAATAAATTTATTTTTTTGATTGTAATTCATGTCTGACACAAAGTTACCTCTGCAGTGGTGCAGAAAATCCACTGGATGTAAATTATCTGATGGGAAACTTTTGACACTAGTGTTCGACCATGCAATACCATTGTTTGCACACAGATTTTTTTTGATATGACTCTTTGAATGTCTGAATTTTTTTTATCTAAAATGGTTACATTATTTTGCATATTGTGTTCTACATTTAAAATTTTTTGATTTAAATTGGCAACATTTTGTTGGGTGGTAGCTCCCAACTCACACGGTTTTTCCACTATGGCCTTCTGTTCCTGACTCAGCTACAATCTAATTTTCTAAAACAATAAATTTAATTTCTGAAACAACAACGTTTTCATTCACACTTTTCAACCCCTCAGACAACCCATTTTTAACTCTGAAACTTGATTACTAAGTTGACTTATCTGATCTTGTGTCCTGTCCATTTTTCTAGTGTTTTCAGTTTTCAAGTCATTTAATTGTCCTTGTAGTGAAGCAAATTTGCTATCATTATCTGTTCTTATTTCAGTTAACTGATCATTAATTGCACTAAATTTGCTATTGATATCTGTCTTCATTTCCTCTAGTTTTGCCAAAATTAATGGCAAAACATCAATCTTTATTTTTTCTTTACTGTCTATGATTTCACTCAGCTCAAACAAGTCTTGACTGGCTCCTGCAGCTTTCATTTCTATCTCGCTTTTGCTTAAAACAAGTACACGAGTCCACAAACAAATTAACTTGACAAGTAATATGTACCTGTCCTTCCTTTTTGATGTCCCTGGTTGTAAAATCCTTCTCACTTACATTCAATCCGGTCCATCATTATTGGCAGTACATTGTCAATGTAGGTATAAAGATCCTTTGTTGGGCAGCCTTCAGTTTTGCTCCATGCGATTGAAAATTTATTCATACATAAATTTCAAAAACCAACTAAATAAAACAATGTCTGCAACAGACAAAACTTCATTATTAGTCAATTAATCATGGACAACATTCACACTTGTAATTTACCCCTTCTTCCTGGTTCTCTCTATTGTCCACATTGGTAAGCAAAGTATTTTATGAAGATTTGAGAGGAAGGAAAATTACAATAAACTTTCTAGTTTACCTAGCTTGTCTAGGGGTTGATTCTTGAAGCTGAAAACTTCACATTTTAGAGCCTCAGAGTTGGACTGAACTAAATAAATTTGAAGATTGTTGTTTCAGAGTTTTTGTTTTTACTTAAATATATTTTCTCACATTTTAATACATATATGGTCTTTTGATATTTCACATTAACAAATCCGCAGTTATGTTGTTTGCACAAAAATAAGTCCGATCACATGAGAGGCATGCTTACGACTCTCACACTCTGTGGAAATAACAATATTACAAAGGGTTTACAATTTTTCTTAAAAAAAGAATTACTGCAAGTTTCTGTTATATTGTTAATTTCGATTATTATTTCATAAAGGAATCCAGAAATAAACATAGTAAACAATACAGGATTGCGTAATTAATAATAGAAATTTTAAGTGTGCCAATAATTCATAATTTCAAATGTTTGTAAAAAAAATTTAACTGTACATTCAGAGATAGTACTTATGAATAGTAACTTAAGAGACTAACATTTTTAATAGAATAATTCCTTTTCATAAATTTTAGCTTGAAATATACTGTGTATAAAATTATATGAAAGTGTTCAGAAAAGCAACTGAGATAATACTGGCCTGTCCAAAATTCAAAAAATAATACTGGTATTGACAACTACTATTGTGGGAAAGTAATGGTAGAGGAGGATATCCCATTACAGTGTGTCTCTCTGCTACTCCTTCACATTCATTTTCCCTTTCTTTGTATTCAAGCCTCTCACAACTAGCAATATGCCATGTTTTTGTACTTTATTACATTTACTTTCAAGCTCCTCATAAAATTCTTCTGGTACTACTACTTCTGTTTCCTCTGTTTGGTTGGCACTTCTGTTGTTGTCATTATAATTCATGAGTCCCCTTTTATTCTCCGTCTGCTGAGCCTTTCATTAAGAGGTTCAAATTCCGATAGATTTTCACTTATCATTTTTAGTACAAATCTTCTTCTTTTACACAGCAGAGAATATTGATGCCTATTTGTTTGTCCTTGCCATTTCCATATCACTACTTGTAGTGCCACAAATACTTAAATTCAGCACCTCTTTATATCTTTAATTTTTCTAGGTTTCAACACAATCTGAATATTCCAAGTTGCTATGGCCATTTCCTGTGCTAAAGTCATGTTTTGTATGTCCCATCCATTATCCAATGTTAATATTATTGCTTCATAATGTGACAATCTGTTGATTTACTGACCAACTAACTGGAACATTCTCTATAATCCAAAATAACTCTTACAAACCACTCTGATGTATCAAAAATATATGCAAATGTTCCATTTTGTGTGAGACAAAAACTCAGCAACACCCACAAACATTGGATAAACCTTTATGTATCTTGAAACATTCACAAGCTTTAACTAACATATGGCACTCATAAAGATACTGATAGCAACTTCCATATTATGAGACGGAATTGCTAGCCATTACTTATCTGCAGGTGGTTAAATGTGTAATACTGCCAGTAGGCATATGTAAAAGTGAGAAACTCCCTAACTTTCAGGACTAGTAGATCCTATTTTTGACAACTACATCCACACCTACATCAATACTCTGCAAGCCATATGGTGCATGGCAGAGGGTACCCTGTACCACTACTACTCATTTCATTTCTTGTACCACTCGTAAATAGAGCGAGGGAAAAAGGACTATATATATCCCTCCATATGAGCCCTAATTTCTCATATTTTATCATCATGGTCCTTACATGCATTGTATGTTGGCAGCAGTATAATCGTTTGACAATGAGCTTCAAATGCCGGTTCTATAACTTTTCTCAATAGAGTTTCTCGAAAAGAAAGTTGCCTTCTCTTCAGGGATTCCCATTTAAGTTCCTGAAGCATCTCTGTAACACTTACATGTTGTTCAAACCTACCAGTGACAAATCTAGCAGCACACCTCTGAATTGCGCAATGTCTTCCTTTAATCTGGCCATATACGGATCCCAGACACTTGAGCAGTACTCAAGAATAGGTTGCACTAGTGTCCTATACGTGGTCTTTCTGTACAACAGACCCTTCTGAAGGAATAATCTACTCTAAACCTAATCTAAATACTGATGATAATTATGAAATGAGTGGAATATACTACAATCGCTCACAAACCGCACGGGGGAAAAGGGTACCATGTAACACTTAACATTTACTACAAAAATTACTTATAATATAAAGAAAACTCTTTCTTAAAATTCTCCAAATAAACCGGTGTCAACCACTCACCTTTCCTGCCACAGTGCTCACATACTCATTCCATTTTGTATCACTTTGCAACCTTACACCCAGTTATTTAAACAACTTGATTGTGTCAAGCAGGGCATTACAAATACTGTATCCGAACATTAAAGGTTTGTTCTTCCTACTCATTTGCATAAACTTACATTTTTTCACATTTAGAGCTAGCTGCCATTAAAGGTTTGTTCTTCCTACTCATTTGCATCAACTTACATTTTTTCACATTTAGAGCTAGCTGCCATTCATCACAACAATTGGAAATTTTGTCTAAGTTGTCTTTTATCTTCCTACAGTCACTCAATTTCAGCACCTTACAGTACACTGTAACCTCCCCCTTCCTAATTGGTCTACTGGATAGCACTATGGCTAATGAAATTTTACTGTGAGTAAGGCCATTGTTACCGAAGGAAAATAACACCAGTTAGTTGGAGGAAAGTGTATAACAGACCCTTCTGAAGGAAGAATTTATTCTAAACATAATCAAAATACTGATGACAATTATGAAATGGGTAGAATATGCTGCAATCACTCACAAACCACACAGGGGGGAAAAGGATACCATGTAGTATTTACTACAAGAATTACTGATAATATAAAGAAAACACTGATTAGCTGAAAAGGGGACAATTAAACGGTCACCAGCCCACTAGGGCAATGAATCTGCAGAATCTTAAGAAAGATAATGGCAAAGAAATTCAAGCAAATAATCACTGGTGTGGAAACAGTAGGTTGTCGTGCTTTTCCACAACACAATAGTTCACAAGAAAACAAATTTCTTGGAAAGCACAGAGTTTGCAGTTGCTTATTCTGAAATATTAAATTTTGAAAGTAAAGTTAAATGGAGTTACTGATTAAATAAATGTAACTAAAACTTCGTTATGTAAAAGAAACTACTTTCAGTTACCTCGGTGTAACTTAATGCAAAATTTAGAAAGAGGCAAGCAATTTACTTTTGATTCTTGAAAGATTCTTTGAGCAAACAGGCAACTGACTTTATGCTTAACATAACAACAATAAAGTACATACTAAGCCAGCAGAAGGCACTCGTTATGATGTTGTTGTTGTTGTTGTTGTTGTGGTTTTCAGTCCTGAGACTGGTTTGATGCAGCTCTCCATGCTACTCTATCCTGTGCAAGCCTCTTCATCTTCCAGTACCTACTGCAGCCTACATCCTTCTGAATCTGCTTAGTGTATTCATCTCTTGGTCTCCCTCTAAGATTTTTACCCACCACGCTGCCCTCCAATACTAAATTGGTGATCCCTCGATGTCTCAGAATACATCCTACCAACCGATCCCTTCTTCTAGTCAAGTTGTGCCACGAACTTTTCTTCTCCCCAATCCTATTCAACACCTCCTCATTAGTTATGTGATCAACCCATCTAATCTTTAGCATTCTTCTGTAGCACCACATTTCAAAAGCTTCTATTCTTGTCTTGTCTAAGCTATTTATCGTACATGTTTCACTTCCATACATGGCTACACTCCATACAAATACTTTCAGAAACGACTTCCTGACATTTAGATCTATACTCGATGTTAAAAACTTTTTTTCTTCTTCAGAAACACTTATCTTGCCATTGCCAGTCTACATTTTATATCCTCTCTACTTCGACCATCATCAGTTATTTTGCTCCCCAAATAGCAAAACTCCTTTACTACTTTAAGTGTCTCGTTTCCTAATCTAATTCCCTCAGCATCACCCAACTTAATTTGACTACATTCCATTATCCTCATTTTGCTTTTGTTGATGTTCATCTTATACCCTCCTTTCAAGACACTGTCCAGTCCGTTCAACTGCTCTTCCAAGTCCTTTGCTGTCTCTGACAGACTTACGATGTCATCGGCGAACCTCAAAGTTTTTATTTCTTCTCCGTGGATTTTAATACTTACTCCGAACTTTTCTTTTGTTCCCTTTATTGCTTGCTCAATAAACAGATTGAATAACATCAGGGATAGGCTACAACGCTGTCTCACTCCCTTCCCAGCCACTGCTTCCCTTTCATACCCCTCGACTCTTATAACAGCCATCTGCTTTCTGTACAAATTGTAAATAGCCTTTTGCTCTCTGTATTTTACCCCTGCCACCTTCAGAATTTGAAAGAGAGTATTCCAATCAACATTGTCAAAAGCTTTCTCTAAGTCTACAAATGCTAGAAACGTAGGTTTGCCTTTCCTTAATCTTTCTTCTAAGATAAGTCGTAGGGTCAGTATTGCCTCACGGGTTCCAACATTTCTACGGAATCCAAACTGATCTTCCCCGAGGTCGGCTTCTATCAGTTTTTCCATTCGTCTGTAAAGAATTTGTGTTAGTATTTTGCAGCTGTGACTTATTAAACTGATAGTTCGGTAATTTTCACATCTGTCAACACCTGCTTTCTTTGGAATTGGGATTATTATATTCTTCTTGAAGTCTGAGGGTATTTCGCCAGTCTCATACATCTTGCTCACCAGATGGTAAGAGTTTTTCAGGACTAGCACTCCCAGGGTTGTCAGTAGTTCTAATGGAATGTTGTCTACTCCGGGGGCCTTGTTTCGACTCAGGTCTTTCAGTGCTCTGTCAAACTCTTCACGCAGTAACATATCTCCCATTTCATCTTCATCTACATCCTCTTCCATTTCCATAATATTGTCCTCAAGTACATCGCCCTTGTATAGGCCCTCTATATACCCCTTCCACCTTTCTGCTTTCCCTTCTTTGCTTAGAACCGGGTTTCCATCAAAGCTCTTGATATTCATGAAGTGGTTCTCCTTTCACCAAAGGTCTCTTTAATTTTCCTGTAGGCAGTATCTATCTTACCCCTAGTGAGCTAAGCCTCTACATCCTTACATTTGTCCTCTAGCCATCCCTGCTTAGCCATTTTGCACTTCCTGTCGATATCATTTTTAAGACGTTTGTATTCCCTTTTGCCTGATTCATTTACTGCATTTTTATATTTTCTCCTTTCAACAATTACATTCAATATTTCTTCTGTTACCCAAGGGTTTGTACTAGCCCTTGTCTTTTTACCTATTTGATCCTCTGCTGCCTTCACTATTTCATCCCTCAAAGCTACCCATTCTTCTTCTACTGTATTTCTTTCCCCCATTCCTGTCAATTGTTCCCTTATGCGCTCCCTGAAACTCTGTACAACCTCAGGTTCCTTCAGTTTATCCAGGTCCCATCTCCTTAAATTCCCACCTTTTTGCAGTTTCTTCAGTTTTAATCTACAGTTCATAACCAGTAGATTTTGGTCAGAGTCCACATCTGCCCCTGGAAATGTCTTACAGTTTAAAACCTGGTTCCTAAATCTCTGTCTTACCATTATATAATCTATCTGATACCTTTTAGTATCTCCAGGGTTCTTCCATGTATACAACCTTCTTTCATGATTCTTAAACCAAGTATTAGCTATGATTAAGTTATGCTCTGCGCAAAATTCTACCAGACGGCTTCCTCTTTCATTTCTTAGCCCCAATCCATATTCACCTACTATGTTTGCTTCTCTCCCTTTTCCTACTGACGAATTCGTCACCCATGACTATTAAATTTTCGTCTCCCTTCACTACCTGAATAATTTCTTTTATCTCATCATACATTTCATCAATTTCTTCATCATCTGCAGAGCTAGTTGGCATATAAACTTGTACTACTGTAGTAGGCGTGGGCTTCGTGTCTACCTTTGCCACAAAAATGCGTTCACTATTTTGTTTGTAGTAGCTTACCCGCACGCCTATTTTTTTATTCATTATTAAACCTACTCCTGCATTACCCCTATTTGATTTTGTATTTATAACCCTGTATTCACCTGACCAGAAGTCTTGTTCCTCCTGCCACCGTATTTCACTAATTCCCACTATATCTAACTTTAACCTATCCATTTCCCTTTTTAAATTTTCTAACCTACCTGCCCGATTAAGAGATCTGACATTCCACGCTCCGATCCGTAGAATGCCAGTTTTCTTTCTCCTGATAACAACGTCCTCCTGAGTAGTCCCCGCCCGGAGATCCGAATGGGGGACTATTTTACCTCCGGAATATTTTACCCAAGAGGACGCCATCATCATTTAATCATACAGTAAAGCTGCATGCCCTTGGGAAAAATTACGGCTGTAGTTTCCCCTTGCTTTCAGCCGTTCGCAGTACCAGAACAGCAAGGCCATTTTGGTTAGTGTTACAAGGCCAGATCAGTCAATCATCCAGACTGTTGCCTCTGCAACTACTGAAAAGGCTGCTGCCCCTTTTCAGGAACCACACATTTGTCTGGCCTCTCAATAGATATCCCTCCGTTGTGGTTGCACCTACGGTACGGCTATCTGTATTGTTGAGGCACGCAAGCCTCCCCACCAACGGCAAGGTCCATGGTTCATGGGGGGGGGGGGGGGGGGCTCGTTATGATAAGTACGGAATAAATGAAATTGCACACTCTTAATTTGTGCTGTATCTTTTGTTATTAGTTTTGCCAGAGAAATTTTACATTTAAGTGAATGAAGTTAACACTCAAAATTGCAAGTTAGTCAAGCCTCTGTTATGAAACACGAGAATGAACAGTTACTGAGGCAGAAAAGTAAGACTGAAACTGGTAAACACACAAAACTGCCAGTAAATAGTTAATCAGTTTTCATATTCTTATGACACTTGGTGATTGCATGGAAAGGAAAGGGACCGTGCCTCATAATAATGTCTGAGAACAATGACAACACAGGTGCCCTACAAGTTTTAACTATTGCAAAATATTATCCAAGTTAGTCATACTTTCTGAAAGAAATGCAACTGGGTAAAGCTTCCACATTATTATATCTGTCAGTTAACAGTCTTATGATGTAGCTATGCGGACAACAAAGAATGTAGCCGATGACAAAGCTGATTTGCTGCTGTTGCTGCAGTTTGAGAACCCAGTGACATCTCCAGAGCCATAGATAATTATGGGGCAGGGAATAGCTAGAATTGCAGCTTCCTCCATCTATCCACTCCTGCTCTCAATACTCATGGGTTAATGAATCAGGTGCACAAGCATAGCTGCACACTGTGCTGCAGGAGCACCTAACAAACACTTCTGCACTCTTTCATCACTCAAGCTGCTCTCTTCCTCTCTGCTCGCAATGCAACAGAGACTCTCCATACACAAAGATAAACAATGGTACAGCTATTGCCATTTTGTCATTGCTATCAATACATTTAAATAAAGTTCCCTTGGCTATTACCCAGCAATTTACAATATTTTCATTATAATAACAATCAATTATATACAGTCACAAATAAATACACTATTACATTGAGTACACTGTTTCTGTAATAAAGCTTACAGGTTCAGAACCAGAAGTACAGTACAGGTTATCAATGAATATTAAATGGGAAAAATTTTGGATGGTGCAGAAGGTATTTTATCTGCATTTTCAGTGTTGCAACACCACAGCATCATCGGGAAACCACCACAGATTGCTGCCCACCCTGTCTGCCAAATCATTTACGTATATAGAGAACAACAGCGGTCCTGTCACACTTCCCTGGGGCACTCCTAACGATACCCTTTTCTCTGATGAACACTCGCCATTGAGGACAACATACTGGGTTCTATTATTTAAGAAGTCTTCAAGCCATTCACAAATCTGTGAACTTATTCCATATACTCGTACCTTCGTTAACAGCTTGCAGTGGAGCATCATGTCAAATGGTTTCTAGAAATATGGAATATGCCGGTTGCCCTTCATCCATTGTTCACGGTATATCATGTGAGAAAAGGAAAGCTGAGTTTTGCACATGCAATGCTCTCTAAAACCATGCTGATTCATGGACATAAGCTTCACAGTCTCACGAAAGTTTATTACATTCGGACTAAGGATATGTTCCAGCATTCTGTAGCAAACTGAAGTTAAGGGTATTGGTCTGCAATTTTGCAGGTCCACTCTTTTAGCCTTCTTATATACTGGAGTCACCTGCACTTTTTCCAGTCACATGGGACTTTGTGCTGGGCAAGAGATTCGTGATAAATGCAGGCTACGTAAGGGGTCAATGCTATAGATTTGAAAAATCGAATTGGGGTTGCATCCAGGCCAGGTGATTTGTTTGCACTCAAATCTTTCAATTGTTTCTCTATGCCAGGGATGCTTGTTGCTATGTTGTTCATAAAGGAGTCTGTCCAATGGTCAGATGATGGTATGATAAATCCTCTACATCCATATTACTGGAACTAAGTGACGTCAGTTCAGGGTCTAAGTGAGATGCTAACAACTGCTTATCTGCTGTATCTAGCTGAAATAGTCTGCTAGCCTTCTTGACTGATTTACTAACTTTCATAATCACAGTTGCTATAATGACATCATGATAGCAGTCCCTGTTTCTACAGTGACACTATCGATAAGGTCCAACCTATTTTTACTACCAGGTCTAAGATATTTTCATTGCGCGTGGGATGCCAGTCTAGCTGCTCAAGACAGTTTTCAGAAAACATGTTCAAAAGTATTTTGCATGACTGTCTCTGTCTGTACCACACACAATGAATCCACATACACCGCAGTCTATACTCGGTAGATTAAAGCCGCCCCCAACTAGTATTGCATGATCTGCATATTTACATGCTATTTACTGCTGACTTTCTGTGAATGACTCTAGAACTATAACAGCGGAATCAGGTGGCGTAAAAACATCTGACAATTAACTTGGTTTCACCTACACCTGTTATATGTGACCAGATAACTTCACTGTCACACTCCACTTTGACCTCAATAGAGACAATATTTTTGTCAAATGTATGAACACTCCCCCTCCTATGGCCTCTAATCTATCTTTCTGATACACATTCCGTAACTCGCTAAATTTCTCGGAAGTTTCCACTTTGGGATTCAGCCAGCTCTCTGTCTCGAGAATAATTTGAGTGCGAGAACTTCCCTGGAGGGCAGTAAATTCGGGAACTTCAGTATGAGTACATTGATGGATTACGGATAAAATTATGGCACTCAAAGTGTCTTTGTTCCGGACGCCTTTTGACTTCTCTTGCCGCATATTAATTGGTGAGTGTTCATCAGAGCATCTCAAACTACTGGCAAGGCCACCTCCATATCTTGGATGTGGCCCCCCAGCAGACACACCAAGAGCACATTGGCTTTCTTTGCAGCCCTGAACACTATCTGCCTAAGGGGCTCCATAATTCAACTAACATTGTAGCTCACAATAACTAAATAACTGTACCCCCCCCCCCCCCCTCCCCCAGTGCCTGCACGGACCCTGCTGAAGGAGAAGCCAACTGTCCACACAGAGTGAATGGGTGAGGCCAGGCAATCAGTCTCCAAATTGGCCCTCCGCCTCGAGTGATGCGAACACATTACCACCCAACCTTACCCTGTTGTCAGGGCAAATCCACTGTGTTGGGTGCACTGAGAGGAGCCTTGGAAGCAGAGCCCTGGGCAAAACAAGCGACACCTGAAGTGTCCCATCCATGCAACGTGCCACACTCTGCCACCGCTACACCAGGAGGCAGCAGCCCTGAAGGTGGCTGATCATAGCCAAAGCCCATTCAGCTGTTCACAAACTGTGGCCAGCTCCTTCTGCATCCTAAGTATCCCAGTAAGACTAACTGAAGAAGTAAACTATAAAAGCAGATACAATCCTAGATATGCAACTTGCTACCCTTCTCATGAGGCAGCAATGGACACTGACACATTAACAAGCTATGTAGCTGGCTGTTCAGTGAGAAACTACCGCACTACAGACCGAATGAATTTACACTTACAAAAATGAGAAATTAAACCTCTTAAACAGAAAAAACATGCATGAAATTTAATAAATTTACTACGAGGAAAACACAGAAAAAGATAAACACTTGACTTGCCACTTTGTAACTGTATATCAGCTGAGAGCTGGAGCCTGACAGTCTGCCTTACAAAGCAAATGGATGGTTAATTTCGAAACAAACCAAATGAGAAACTACCGTGTTACAGACAGAAATAATTTACATTTATGAAAATGCAAGATTAAAACTCTTAAACACAAACACATGCACCCTTGAGGATAATGAGGTGATATGTTGGGAAAATTTAACAGCACAGGTACATCACTCAGAATTAGGATAAGAGGGACTCACCTGAAGTGGTGCTGAGGGTACACACACACACACACACACACACACACACACACACACACACACAAACAGAGCCACACATGTGT
The DNA here is from genome assembly GCF_021461395.2 of Schistocerca americana. Classification (NCBI taxonomy): domain Eukaryota; kingdom Metazoa; phylum Arthropoda; class Insecta; order Orthoptera; family Acrididae; genus Schistocerca; species Schistocerca americana. The sequence goes on from NC_060121.1 coordinate 494,202,357, forward strand.
GTGTGTGTTGGTGTTTTCATGTCTATGAGTGCAATGCCTCTTACAATTATTTCAGTGCAGATGAACATTACATGCAAACTCCTGTGGGGATCAGGATGAGCTGCCAGCAGCAGGAGAATGGATAGTGACACTGCTTGCTTATGACAGTATGAGAATTTGAGTCAAATAGGAACAGCACAACAGATTAAAAGACAATCAGCAGACTTAATTTAAAGCTATTTGTTCACTGCTTTAGAGTATATTGCACGAGCAAAAATGCAGCCTCACTGTGAATGCTGTTCTTGAACATGGGATAAGTTGGTTCACATTCGTAAGCAGCTGGAAATTGCCCTGACTACTGTGAAATGATTGGCAGGTGCTGCGAATTGGTGTCTTGGGAGAGCTCCTGAGCGTCGTGTATCTGTGATATCTTTACCAGAGGTATTTCAAGTGCTGTCGTCTCCCATGATCTTGTCTCCTCTGGAGAAAGTACAGGATCTGTCACTACTCATCCGCTTGACTGCAAGGGCGTGTCAATGGTAGATCCAGGTGGCCTAGCCAGGGTGGACTGGGACCAAGGAGGACCCAGGGTGTTGTACCGAACCCGCTAACCAACAAGTTTGAGGTGCTTTCTTTCACTGAAACTGAGCCAGTGGGACTCACTTCATCTGCTTTGGGGAAACCTGTTTTGTCCAGTGTGAGAAACAGTCAAACACAAAAGGGTAGCGGTCTACTAATCATTGGAAGTTCAAATGTATGGCAAATGATGGTACCCCTGAGGGAAATGGCAGCAAGGGACAGGAAATGGAACCAAGTGCACTCAGTGGGTACACCTAGGGGCCTCATTCAACATGTTGAAGAGGCTATTCCAGCAGCCATTGAGGGAACAGGGTGCAGTCAACGTTGGAACAAATGATGCCTTCCGTCTGGTCTCCAAGGTCACTCTTGGGTCATTCCAGCAACTGGCAGAGAAGGTTGAGAAGACCAGCCTCGTGCATGGAGTTTCAACAAAGCTCACAATCTGCAGCATTGTCTTCAGAATTGATCTTGGCCATTTGGTTCTCAGTCGAGTGGAAGGACTGAACCAGGGACTTCAAAAATTAAAAATTCTGTGACAGGCCAGGCTGTGACTACATGGACTTGCGCCATAGGGATGAGAATTATATGGTCGTGCTAAGTGGGTAAAGGGTGCAGTACATATCATAGGCTGCTACTCAGGTAGCACACAAACGTTTTAAAGATTAGGTGACTCTCCATCCAATCCAGGTAACGATAGCTGTAGCAAACCCAGAACTATCAGTGTAAGATCGAAAGAAAAGCCTTCCACAGTTGAGAGTATTAAATTCCCAATGCTAAACTGCCGAAACATTCACAACAAAGTGCTTATGAAAAACAATGGAGCTCAGATAACACTAGGTACAGAAAGCTGGTTGAAACCAGAAATTGACAGCAGTGAGATTTTTGGGGAAAATTTAAATGTACATATATTGAAAGGAGAGATAAGAGGGAAATGGAGGTGGTGTATTTGTTGCAGTAGACAAGAAATTTGAGTCCATCGAGTCAGAAAGTGAAGTTGCATATGAGACTGTTTGGACAAGACTCAGTATCAGGGATGGGCACAAAATAATAATTGGATCCTTCTATTGCCCACGAGACTCATCTCCTGATGTAACCAAAAACTTTAGAGAAAACCTCATTTCACTTGTACGTTAAGTTCTCCAATCATACTGTAATCTTCGGTGGAGATTTTAATCATTCAACAGTTAATCGGGAAACTTACAGTTTTGTTAGTGGTGGCCATGATAAGACATCCTGTGAAAATTTACTAAATGTCTTCTCTGAAAACTACCTAGAACAGATAGTGAGGAATCCTACTCATGAAGGAAATATATTGGACCTAATGGCAATAAATAGACCTCTTTGAGGATGTCCACATCGAAACTGGTGTCAGTGAGCATGATGTGGTTGTAGTAACAATGACTGCCAAAGCACAACCAAACCAAGCTGAAAGATATGGATGTTCAGTAAACTAGACAAAAAGTCAGAAGTGTCATATCTCAATGAGGAACTTGAAACTTTCAGCACAGGGCAAGAGCATGTAGAGGAAATCTGGCTCAAGTTTAAAAGAATAGTTGACCATTCACTGAACAGAAATGCAACCAGTAGAACAGTTCATACTGAGAGGGAACCTCCGTGGTATGCAGTCACTGTAGAGAAACTTCTACAGAAACAGAGATTACTGAAAAAGAGGTATAAAACAAAGTGTACAGCTATAGATAGAGAGATGCTGAATGAAACGCGTTTGGCTGTCCAGAGAACAATGCATGATGCCTTCAATGACTACTGTAGCAGATTACTGTCAAATGATCTTTCACGGAACTCACAGAAATTCTGGTCATATGTGAAGGCTTTTAATGGTATCAAAGTTAGTGTTCAGTCCCTAGTAAATGAAACAGGAACTGAAATTGAGGATAGCAAAGCAAAACTGAACTGCTTAACTTCATTTTCAAATGTTCCTTTACAAAGAAAAATCCAAGAGAATCGCCCCAATTCATCCTCATAACACTGGAAAAATGGATGAAATAAGTATCAGTGCCAGTGGTATTGAGAAACAGCTGAAATTGTTAGAATTGAACAAAGCTATAGGGCCTGATGGAATCCCTGTCAGATTCTATACTGAATTTGCAACTTAATTAGCCCCCCTTCTATCATGGATCCCTCGAATAAAAAATGTGTGCCCAGGTCTTGGAAAAAGGCACAGATCACACCCATCTACAAGAAGGGTAATAGAAGTGATCCACAAAACTACCGTCTAATATCCTTGATATCAATTTGTTGTAGACCCTTAGAACATATTCTGAGCTCCAGTTTAATGAGGTATCTTGAACAGAATGATCTGCTCAATGCAAGCCAGCATGGATTTCAAAAGCATCAACCATGTGAAACCCAATTTGCCCTTTTCTCACGTGACATACTGAAAACTTTGGATAAGGGCAATCAAATAGATGCTGTATTTCATGATTTCCAAAAACAATTTGATCAGTACCACACCTATGCTTATTGCCAAAAGTACGATCATATGGGGTATCAATTGAAATTTGTGAATGGATTCAGAAGATTTTGGCAGGGAGAAAACAACATGTTATCTTGGTTGGCGAGTCATTGTTAGATGTTGAAGTAACTTCAAATGTGCCCCAGGGAAGAGTGTTGGAACTGCTGCTGTTCATGTTGTATATTAATGACCTTGGAGTCAATAACAAAATCAGTCTTTTTGCAGTTATCCATAATGAAGTACTATCTGAAAGAAGCTGCATAAATATTCAGTTAGATCTTGATAAGATTTCAAAGTGGTGCAGAGATTGGCAACTTGCTATAAATGTTCAGAAATGTAAAATTTTGCACGTAACAAGATAAAAAACATAGCATCATCTGACTATAATATCAATGAGTCACTGCTGGAATCAGCCAACTCATAGAAATATCTGGTTGTAACACTTTATACTGATATGCAATGGAATGATCACAAGGGTTCAGTTATGAGAAAGGCAGCTGGTAGACTTCGGATTATTGGTCGAATACTGGGGAAGTACAATCAATGTACAAAGAAGGCTGGTTACAAATTGCACATGCGACCAGTTCTACAATATTGCTCAAATGTGTGAGACATGTATGTGATAGGACTAACAGGGGATATCGAACATATACAGAGAAGGGCAGCATGAATGGTCACATGTTTGTTTAATCCATGTGAGAGTGTCACAGAGATACTGAGGGAACTGAACTGGAAGACTCTTGAAGATAGACATAAACTATCCTGAGAAAGTCTATTAACAAAGTTTCATGAACTGGTTTTAAATTATTATTCTAGGAATATACAACAATCCCCTCCATACTGCTCACATAGGAATCATGAAGATATGATTAGAATTATTACTGCACACACAGAGGCAATCAAACAGTTATTCTTCCCTTAATAACTGTTGTAATGGGATGTACCCTCTACCATGCACCTCACATTGGTTTGCAGAGTATAGATGTAGATGTAGATGATCAGGATAGCCAAGGCAGTTAAGGTGACTGCTCCTGCTAAGTGGGAAGGCCGGGTCTGAGTCCCGATCTGGCACAAATTTTCACGTCGTCTTTGGATTTATTACAAAGCCAAAATGCGGGTGGTGTCATTGATTTCTGTTAACTCATTATCTTTTATCTCTTATTTTTTGACCACTCTTTCAGTGTTACAGTTGCCCATGTAAAGATTAATTTTTTAAAAAAAAGTAAAATATGTTCTGAGCTACTCCCTCTGACACTTTCCCCATCTTTGTTTACCTTTGTTCTCCCTACAGGTGGGTCCCTCTTATGCTAGGGTCTGAAATGACCAACACTTTCTTGTAACCTTCGCCAACCTGTCCCCTCTTCTCCCCAAGGAAGGAACTATTAGGTCTGAAAGTTATGAAGCATCTCAATTAACCCTTGGATGGGAGTGCCGTTTTTCATAACATGGGTGAGTACGCGGTGCACTTCATACACAGGTGAAGAATGGCTGTCTTTATATTACCAAGGTATGTACGTATGAGAAAAATCACAGCCTAATCTTAATTTAATTAAACAATGATAAGACAAAATTACCTAATATGAGTTAAAGGGTTGGGGTTGGGTTCACTGGGGAAGGAGACCAGACAGCGAGGTCATCGGTCTCATCGGATTAGGGAAGGACGGGGAAGGAAGTCGGCCGTGCCCTTTCAAAGGAACCATCCCGGCATTTGCCTGGAGCGATTTAGGGAAATCACGGAAAACCTAAATCAGGATGGCCGGACGTGGGATTGAACCGTCGTCCTCCCGAATGCGAGTCCAGTGTCTAACAACTGCGCCACCTTGCTCGGTGAGTTAAAGCACTGTTTAATTGAACAATAGTGAAACAGCCTTTCATTATATCACTCTGTTGCCATGAACATGTTATCCCACAGTACTGACCCACTCAAAGCAATGAACAATGCAGTTGCATCAGATCTCAGCCAACAGGTTATTCGATTGCCAGTTATCTCGTAGACAACTGCCTCGTTGTCGGACTGTGCTGCTAGCTCATAATATGGGGCATTTTCTTGCACAGATAATTGTTTATTTTATACTGCTGCTGCTCACTTGGACGTATGACAACGCAATTTATCACTGTGTTAGCTGAAGCAATAATGGAGGAATGGGTATGAGCTTGCAATTGTGAAACAGCAATGGAACAGTGCAAAATAATATTGTTTGTTGATTGGTTGGTTTCAGGGGGCGGGGAGGGGGGACGGGACCAAACTACTTGGGCATCGGTCCCTTGTTCCTATGAAACAAGACTGCAGGAAAGAATAAAAGAAACAAGATTTATCACACAAAACCTGGAGAAAAGAAAAGCCATAAGAACTACAGAAGGGCAACAAACACTACAATGGACAAAATAAGACAAGAAAACCACAGAGAGATGCAAGAAACAGGTAGAAGGGATTAAAACAATAGAGCACACAACTGTGGCTGGCTGATCATGAGAATAAAAATTAAAACCTCCATCCTAAAAGCACTAGGATAGAGAACACAGATTAACTATGGACATGCACTAAAACTTAGATGGAACAATAAAAACCACCCAGATGGATAAAATGTAAAACTAAATCAGCTGATGAGGCATTATCAGTTTAAACAAATGGTAATGAGTCCCGTAACTGAAAATTCCATCGCAGGGCAGCTAAAGAAGGACAGTGCAACAGAATGTGGGCCACCGTAAACCACCCACCGCACCAACACTGGGGTGGGTCTTCATGGTGGAGGAGGTAGCCATGTGTCAGCCAAGTGTGGCCAATGTGGAGCCGGCAGAGGACCACAGAGTCCCTGTGAGAGGCCCGCATGTAGGACTTCCACACATTTACAGTCTTCTTTATGGCAACAGTTTGTTGGACGTACCTAGATTATGCCATTACGTATCCTAAATCCCACTAGATTATGCCATTACGTATCCTAAATCCCAAAAACCTTGCAGCGTAATACTGAGCAAGGACAGTTTCAGAGATGCCGATCTCCAGAAGCGGTTTCTGAGTAGCCTGTTTGGCCAGCCTGTCAGCGAGCTCATTTCCTGGGATTCTGACATGTCTTGAGGTCCAGACAAACACCATTGAGTAACCGGACTGTTCCATGGCATAGACGGACTCCCGGATGGTTGCTACCGAAGGATGACGAGGGTAGTACTGGTCAGTAGCTTGTAAGCTCTCAAGGAGTCACTACAGACTAGGAAGGACTCACCAGACCACGAATGGATATGGAATACGGCCACTAGCTGTGCAGTGAAAACACTTCAGCCATCCGGCAACGAGCACTGTTCAAAATCTCCTGTGTGAGCATAAGCAAAGCCAATGTGACCATCAACCATTGAGCCATCGGTGTAGACTACGTCAGAGCCCTGGGATGTGTCAAGAATCGAGAAAAAGTAACAGTGGAGAGCCTTAGGAAGAACTGAGTCCTTATAGGCATGAGAAAGTTCCAGCTGAAGCTGCAGCCTAGGTATACACCATGGAGGTGTATGTGAATGACCCGGAGGAGAGGTGTCCTATTCAGACAGAAGTGATCACATGTGAACACCAGTTGTAATCCCTGAACTGGGCCGCCAATGCAGGAGATGAACTGCTGTGGTTGGGAAAAGGAGACAGTAATTCGGATGCTCACGAGAGCTACAAATGTGCGTGGCATAATTGGCGAGCAGTTGTTGGCACCTGATATGCAATGGAAGGACACCGTACTCATCCTAAGAGCTCCCGTTGCTAGTCGAACACCACAGTGGTGCTCTGGGTCTAGTAATTCCAACACTGAGGGCACCGCTGAACCATAAACCTGACTCCCATAGTGAAGGTGGGACTGAACAAGGGCATTGCAGAGCCACAGCACTGTAGAGCGATCTGCATCCTAATTGGTGTTGCTCAGGCAGTGGAGAACATTAAGGTGCTGCCACCACTGCTGCTTAAGCTGACAAAGATAAGGAAGCTGAGTCAATCGGGTGTCAACAACTAGTCCTAAGAATCAATGTGCCTCCACTACAGTGAGTGGATCGTCATCAAGTTAAAGTTCTGGATTAATGGTACGATGTAGACAGAAGTGCATGATGCACGACTTCGTGGCTGAAAACTGGAAACCATGGGTTAGAGCCCACGACTGCATCTTGTGGATGGCACCTTGTAGGTGCCGCTCAGCAACACCAATACTGGAGGAACAGTAGGAAAGGCAAAAGTCTGCATACAGAGAAGGTGAGACAGATGGCCCCCACAGCTGCTGCTAGACCATTAAAAATAAAGGGACGCTCAACACTGAGCCCTGCAGGACCCCATTCTTCTGGATATGGGGGGAACTACAGGAGATACCAACTACAACGTGGAAAGTATGGAGCGACAAGAAGTTTTGGATAAAAATCAGGAGCGGGCCCCGGAGATCCCTCTCACGTAATGTGGCATGGATGTGGTGTCGCAGTGTCATGTAATAGGCTTTTCTTAATTCAAGAAAGACAGCTACCATGTGGTGGCATCTGGAAAAGGCTGTTCAGACGGCAGACTTGAGGAACACTACCTTATCAGTGGCAGAGCAATGCTGGTGGAAATTGCCCTGGCACAGAGCCAGTAGGCCCCATGACTCCAGGAGCCAACACAACCACCGACTCACCATACGCTCCAACAGCTTACAAAGAACGTTGGTTAGGCTGATAACTATCCACATCAATTAGGTTTTGATCAGGTTTGAGCACAGGAACAATGGTGCTCTCCTGCCACTGTGATGGGAATATGACATCGTTCCACATGCTTTGGAGGTGACAAGGATATGTCGCTGGTAGTCTGACGAGAGATGTTTAATAATCTGAATGTGGATGTGATCTGTCCCAGGAGCTGTGTCAGGGCAATGTGCAAGGGTGGCTATTTGTGGTCGGCACACTTTATACATAGGAGCACCTGCTCGAAGGTTAAGTGTGACTATTAATAGTACTACACGTTTCACCTGCTAAAAGTAAGTACTGGGCAGCAATTCTATTTCATAATTTATTAGCTTTTCTTGATCAATTTGATAAGCTGACAATAGCTCCTCTCTGTTACATCTAGACTCATTTCAAATTTCTTTGTAATTCTCCTGAACAAGATCTACAACAGATGAACAAATCTACATAGTACATGCACTTTATCTGTAACAAGGTTCTAAATGGCAACAGTATTACTCTGCACCAAAGTGCTTTATTATATCATTAACATTTCGAATAGAATATTGAAAGATTTTCCAATGGTGTATGTCCTTATTTCACAGTTTTTCCTATGTGTAGGGAATACTGTTATGTGGGGCTCATCCTTCCTCTATATATGTTAAGACGACAACAAAATTAATAAGAAATAACATTGCACTAAAATAATCAAGGCCTATATGGGTTTAAAGTTACAACAAATTTAACCTCAATTTAAAATGACTGAAATTTATCTGGTTGAAATATCCTGGCATCAGCAGTTCTTTTTTCATCTTATGAATAAACATTATATAATTCCTGTACAAAGTATACAATAAATTTTAACTTGCTTTGTCCTATTTTAGAGAGAAGAGACTAAAGATACTAAACACACAGCAACTTTATAATAACACTATTCAATTGTTTTAAGGTGCAGCATGTTTTTATGGTTTTGACTTTCTCAGATTGAAATGAGTAACAGGATGCCATATGTTACCTCTCACATTGTACAGATGTGAAAATTTGGCCACACACATTGTATCAAAATAAATAATTTAGAACTCCATGAAGTGATAATTTCTCTTAGTGGCAGTGTTAGATGTCAAGGTGTTAGCAGTAACAATGTTTTTGTATAAAATGTAGCACAGAACAGATCGTCTCTTGATGTTTCATGTAATTAGTGCTGCATTAATTATGTAATTAGAAAGACTTTATGGCTACATTTATGCTGTAGCATTGCTGATCACCAGGAGCCTCGTTACATTTACTCTATAGCCACACAGCTCACTAGGAGTAATTACCCTGCAGCTCAGCTTTTCTCATAGCCGAGTCCAAATTACGGCAATGCTGGAGTGACCTTGAACCAACCAATCACAGCTCAAGTTTCATGACATGTGATGAGGGTCAAGGTGTGAAACACAAGACAGTTTGATATCACTGCCTGGTGAGGATTGCAATGAGCAGCGATGATGCAGGCTAAATGGACTGGTAAGATACTGTAGGTTAGTTTCATCATTGACAGGCGAGGCTCACAAGCTGTGAGGTGGCAGCAAAAATGCAACATTGTTACAAATTTAGTGTTTCATATAAGCCGCTATGTTATTGTGTAGGAAGATAAACAATGTGTAACATTATGATGGTCTACACTACAGCACAAAAACTCCATAAAGTGAACTCTTGAGTAAGCACATTATTCCAAGAACACTATTATGACATGGAGGATGGTGAATGGAATACATAAGAATGAATGGCAAATGATGGTAAAAGAAACATGGTACGATGAGTCACCTTTCACAAGGTCTTAAACATAATAGCTGAGATGAATCACATTTGATTACAGTGATTTAAGTAAACTTTAATATCTATATATACATATTATAGTGTGTCTGGTAAAATGTTATTGTAAATGTGAGAATGGTCAAGGTAAACAAAATCTGATACTGCTCAACAAATTCATATAATATATAGGTAATAAGTCCTCAGGCCTAAGACAGTAAAGGACAGTAATGACGGAGTATAGTATTTCACAAGTTTTGCTCTTTTGTGTTAACTGTTACATATGAATGGTATTGTTGTACACTTAACAGGAAGTGCTGCATAAAACTATCACAAACTTTATGTGGATGAGGACTGCTGTTCCAGCGGGTTATGGACCACCAATTTACCACTGCCATGGGTGGTAATTCTCGAATGGAACATTTATAGGGAGGTGAATAGGCTGTACTAGAAATTCTGAATGCTAAGACATATTCATCACTTGTTAGATTTGTATCCGTGGAGCACTCTCCAGGTCACAGCAAAAGCGACACAAACTGGATAAAATGAGATCACGTAATAAATTTCATGTGAACCCATTACTGTTGAAACTGCAGCTGCTGATTTGGTGTTTCCTGTAGCATTTATCTTGAACATATGCAAATGTAATGGTTCTGATATAAATGGTTTTCATGCTTCCTGAGATTATTAAAAACCACAAATGCTGAATATGAATTTTTGCCCTCCACCACTTAGGTAAATATTTTTCCATGCAAGTTCATTACTATACTGTCCTCAAGCGACAGTTGTATTACACTCCATGAACTTTACATCAGAGCTTTCTAAAAATTCCTTTCTTGATCAATGCAAATAATCATAATTTGGTATTTCCTGAGACCTTATTCTTAATATAATGACATTTGTAAATATAAGCTCCTATTTGCTTTCTATGCCAACTAGCTCTGCAGATGATGAAGAAATTATTCAGGTAGTTAAGGGAGATTAAATTCAGTAGTGGGGTAAGGAAGAGTGGGGAGGGAGGGGGGGGGGGGGGGAGAGGAATGAAAGAGGAAGCCACCTGGTAGGATTTTGCACAGAGCATAATTTAATCATTGTAACATGAGGTTTAAGAATCATGAAAGAAGGTTGTATACAAGGACGAGACCTGGAAACACTGGAAGATTTCAGTTTGATTACTTAATGGTAAGACACAGATTTCGGAACCAGATTTTGAACTGTACAACATTTCCAGGGTCTGACTACATTTTATTGGTTTTGAGCTGTAGATTAAAATGAAGAAATTGCAAAAAGAATGAAATTAAGAAAATGGGACTGGGATAAACCGAAAGAACCAGAAGTTGTTGAGAATTTCAGAGGGAGCATTAGGGAACGACTGACAAGAACAGGGGAAAGGAATACAGTAGAAGAAGAATGGGTAGCTTTGAGAGATGAAATAATTAAGAGAGCAGATGATCAAGTATATTAAAAGACAAGGACTTAAAGAAATCCATGGGTAATGCAAGACATATTGAATTAATTGGCAAAAGAAGAAAATATAAAAATACACTAAGTAAAGCATGACAGAGGAAATACAAACATCTATTAGAAGCATATATCACTAGGGGAAAGATAGATAGCACCTAAAGGAAAATTAAAGAGACCTTTAGAGAAAAGAGAACCACCTGCACAAATATCAACAGCTCAAGCGGAAAACTAGCAGTTAGCAAAGAAGGAAAAACTGAAAGGTCGAAGGAGTATACCGAGGCTCTGTACAAGGAAGATGTATACGAGAGGAATATTATAGAACTGGAAGAGGATGCAGAGTAGATCTTAAGGGAGGTATGATACTGCATGAAGAATTTCACTAAACACTGAAAGACTTAAGTCGAAACAAGGCCCCGGGAACTGATAACATTCCGTTAGAACTACTGAGAGGGGTGCGAGAGCCAGGCATGACAAAACTCTTCCATCTGGTGTGCAAGATGTATGAGACAGGCGAAATACCCTCAGACTTTAAGGAAGAATGTAATAATCCCAATTGAAAAGTGAACAGCTGTTGACAGATGAGAAAATTATCAAACTATCAGTTTAATAAGTCAGTTGCAAAATACTAACACAAATTCTTTACAGATAAATGGAGAAATTGGTAGAAGTCAACCTTGGGGAAGATCAGTTTTGGTTCCAGAAAAGTGTGAGAGCATGCGAGGCAATATTGACTCTAAAACTTCTCATAGAAGATAGGTTACAGAAAGACAAACCTATGTTTCTAGCATTTGTGGGCTTAGAGAAAGCTTTTGACAGTGTTGACGGGAATACCCTTTTTGAAATTCTAATGGTAATAGGGGTAAAATACAGGGAGCAAGAAGGCTATTTACAACTTTTATAGAAACCAGCAGGCATTTACAAGAGTCAAGAGACATGAAAAGGAAGCAATGGTTTAGAAGGGACTGAGACAGTGTTGTAGCCAACCACCAATGTTATTCAATCTGTACACTGAGCAAGCAGTAAAGGAAACAAAAGAAAAATTTGGAGTAGGAATTTGAGTCCAGGGAGAAGAAAAAAAACTTTGAGGTTTGCTGATGGCATTGTAATTCTGTCAGAGACACCAAAGGACTTGGAGGAGCAGTTGAATGGAATGGACAATGTCTCTAAAGGAGGATATAAGATGAACATCAACAAAAGCAAAACAAGGATAATGGAATGTAGTCAAATTAAATCAGATGATGCTACAAGAATTAGATTGGGAAATGAGACACTTAAGGCAGAAGATTAACTGATGAAAGCCTATGAGAGGGTATAAAATGTAGGCTGGCAATGGTAACAAAAGCTGTTGTGAAGAAGAGAAATTTGTTAACATTGAGTATAGCAGGAAGTCTTTTCTAAAAGCATGTAAGGAAATGAAACATGAATGATAAACAGCTTAGACATAAAGAGAAGAGAAGCTTTTTAAATATGGTGCTACAGAAGACTGCTGAAGATTAGATTGCTAGATCACATATCTAATGAGAGGAGGTACTGAAAAGAATTGGGGAGGAAAGAAATTTGTGGCCCAACCTGACTAGAAGAAGGGATCAGTTGGTAGGACACATTCTGAGACATCAAGGGATCACCAATTTTGTACTGGAGAGAAGTGGGGTGTAAAAGTTGTAGAGGGACACCAACAGATGGATATAGTAAGCAGATTCAGAAGGATGTAGGTTGCAGTATTTACTTGGGAGATGGAGAGGCTTGCACACGATGGAGCGGCATGGAGAGCTGCAGCAAATCAGTCTTCAGACTGAAGACCACAACACAAACATTGCTTATGTATACTGGATGAATTAACCTCCAAGTTTGTATTCTCTATATAATTTATATATAATAAGTTAACAGTGAATTACATTACTTGGAATGGATAATAAATATTATTTACTTTATTGCATGTAACATAGCAATTTACATTTCTTTTTATATTCCAAGCTTATTATTTTGCATATCTTCTGTATGATTAACTAGCTTGTGAACAGTACTTATCAGACCAACAGAACAGAAAGTATAAAAATATATGAAACACTCAACTTATAGTTACACAGCTCACAAGTACAAAAAGAGTTAGAGTAGTAACTCTGATGTGTTACTGCAGCGAATAACAATAGTTGCAATTTATTCACTTTGTATTCCAAGCTTTTCTAACCTCCACAGGTCTTCTAAATTCATAGTTATTCCTTCCTTTTAAAAAAGCTGTTTCCCTTTCTGCTGTCGTAATCAGTTTCCTTCTAGGTACAAAAGACAAAGCTTTCCCCCAGTCTCCGCTTGTTTTGATTTCCAACAATATCTGTATCATCTGGTTCAATGTAAGAGATTTTCCACTACCTGCACCCCAAGTTAGGTACCTGTCAAGAGGAAGTTTTGCCATTTTCACACCTTCGCGTTTGGCTTTTGCTAAGGAAACAGGGCCTAAACTTGATTTATCAACTACGGCGCCTATAACATAGACAGCTTCATGATCGTAATTTATTAATTCTTCTCGACAATGTGGTGTTAAATAGACAATTTTGTCTTTGGGAAACAAGTCCAAGTAACTATTTTCCGTTAAATTAAGTGGAAAATGATCTTCATACAGCGGGTTAATAAATTTGTGCAACTCTTGCATTGTTACACTTTCGCGGTTAATATTACACAAATGTAAATCAAACGGATCATCGTGTAACCGATTCTCTGCAAATGCCATCATGAGCTGCTTCGCGCAATTTTGCGCCTCACGCTTCACCATCTGCGAATCGTAACTACAATCCATCACAAGCTTCTGACCAAACATCATAGCGGTCAAAAGCCTACTGTTATAAAATCGGTTTATGGTAGTATCATACACACGCAAAAACAAAGTATTTTTGCCTAAACCGTACTGAATGTGAGCGTTCTCTTCTTGTCCAGCACGTTCCAACCCCTTCAATCTTTCCTGTTGTCGCATCTGTTTTTTCTTCAGCCTGCTCAACTCCTTCATTTCTATTTTCCAAAGGTACTTCAGGTATTTTAGTCTCTTACTTCTTGTTGGCATCGATAATAGTTCTTTCCATTGTTCTGTATTCACGTTCTCAGGAACTTGCGCGCCTTCTTGTCGTAAGACATCTATCTCTAAGTTAAGAATTTTAAGTTTTTTCTCCAGATCAGGGTTTCCGTTTGTTATACTTGCCGCATCTCCATCAATGTTATCACTCTTCTGTATACAGTGCAACGTAGAACTATTGAACCGTACACTACTCAGAATTCTCACGTGTGGGCACACTTGGTGTTTCGCTACCGCAGTATTTTTAAAAACTCGAGTAACGTCAGATACAATTCTTCTCACGAAATGGACTTGTCTGTGAATGGTATGCATCATTATGTTTCAATACGAAAGGTGTCATTCCATAAAATACAGTAACTTCACTCAACGCACTTCCTATAACAACAACACACAACTAACCCATACGTTCACGGCAATCGGCATTATGTTTTGCTTTGTGTTTTGAGGGAAAGGTATATTACAAAGTAAAAGGCATATATCAAGGAGGTTCCTTCTTGGCAGCTTCGCGATATAGGGAGCCAACCTACCCGTATCAGGGAGGTAGAAGAAAGTGCTCTGAGAAGAAAATTCGTAGTTTACAGTTGGCTACAATGGGAACAAGAACTAGCGCAAGTGTTTCGCGCCATTTCCTTGACGCTGTGTAATTGGTTTTGGTTGTAAAAGTTGTTTTCTAGTTATTGCAGTGCGAGCTGTTGATATTTCTTAAACAATCTGTAATTTTTCTAAGTTTTGCAATGAGTGGTAAGACATCATCAGTGACCTTTCGGCTGCAACAGCGTTACCGAATATATATATATATATATATATATATATATATATATATATATAAAGTGTTATTTCAAAGCAATTCCTGCTACAATTTAAGTTGTGTAGACTAGATTAATGTTTGTTTGTGGTTAGTGAAATTATCGTGCATAATGTCTGTTTGTGGTTGATGAAATTGTCGTGCATTGATCCCTTCATTCATACATTGCCTTCCGTGAATCCCTAAATGACGGCGGAACGAGTCATCTCATTCATAAACAGTCAGTAACAACGACTGCTGAAATATTAATAGTCGTGTCGGAATAAAGCTTACGTTCGCTCATTCATAATTATGGGGAAAAATTGTGCATGGTTTTAAAACAATTGGAAAGAGCCAAATGCCGTAAAACGCTGTTGCCCTTACACTATGTTGCTATTTTTATCGTTGCTGTCTTAGCCACTTTTTCATTTAAAACATCGAGTATTAAATGGTTACACAATTTTGTTTTTACCACCAGCAATCTCGGTTTTCTTTGCTATTATGTTTAAGAATCACAAAAACTTTTATTTTTAAATCAAGTTATTTATGTAGGTTAAGAACTTACATAGCTGGTCAGTATTCCGCTCTCCATTCTATTACGGACGTTATTAATGCAATGGTATTTTTAAATTCCCAAGTGAATTTTATGTGCTTTAAGCAACTCGTAATACAGCAAAGATAACATTTTTGTATTAAATATAGCTTTTTCAGTGCACAGTGCTAGGTTTCTTTGTAGAGATGCCAAATGGAGACTGATACCAACTTTTGGCCAGAAACATATGTAATTATTTTGTTATAGATCGTTTTTAAAAAACTTTTCCATAAATAACTTTGTATATGACGAATTATTGTAGGCATAATTTCTAAAAAGTGATACATCATCGTAGACAGGGTGAAGGGAATATATTTTTGAACTGTTGCTTACATTTTGACTTTTCGCATTAAGCAGACGTTTGTGGTCACCCAAACCCGATGTCGACTCCAACATGCAACATAAAATGACGACATAGCCTGCGACATCATATATGTGCAAACACAGAGAGAGATAGAACACTTGACAATAGTGCTATATCTGTTGTATGTGTGCTACTTTTTGAGCAAAAGTTACGTATTGAAATCCCCTTACATAAACATTAGTGTTTGCTACTGGTCATTTAGTTAGTACAACCAGATTTTCTACTTTCATATTTGATGACTTTGCCAACTCTCAGCCAGATTCCCACTTTCCAATCTACCCTAGACTTTGGGCTGTGGTCTACAGATGTCTGTCATCACAACCAAGATTTTAGGCAGGCTGCAATACATAACTTAAGGCAGGTTTCAGGATGTGGGTAGTGGCAGACAGATTTGTAACATATCCTGAGATCTAGGGTAGGTTAAAAGTGATAGGTTTTGGGGTGGCGAAGTCAATGAATGTGAATACAAATGTTACATGTAGGGATAAACTGATCTGTAGTGCAGTTAGAGATCTAAGTTAAATTGAAAAATGACAGTTTTTTTTCTAAGTTGCCAAAACGGTATTGAATGCTTCAGTTCATCTGACATATATTGTCCATACATCCACATGAGGAATTAGCTGATTGGCAGACCACACAAGATGGAGAAACTTGCTCGACAGGCTCATCATGTTCCAACCTTTCATCAAACTCAAAATTTGGTTCAGTTCAAGGGTATTTTGGTATCTCTGCAGAGAGTAAGGGTTTGTCAGGAGAGAGACACTTACCTCTGTCTTCAGATTGTGTAGTTTGTCAAAAATCACCTTCAATTCACAAGGAAGCTCGATTAAAATATATGCTTCAGAGAAAAGCTTACTTTTTTGAATTGTAGAGGAGGAAGAGGTAGATTTGAAGAATGGAAGAGGAATATTATATTAGTTGTACTTTTTGTTTCATAGAGAGTAGATCCTCAGAGATGTAGAACATATCATAAAAAAAGAGTAGACTGTATAAGTTTACAAAATGAAAAAAAGATGTGCTCGTAACCCTTCCAAGATACTAAGTGAAATAGGTACTACAAATTTCTCAGGAAAAAGTAAAAACACACAATATGCTACGGTGCATATATGATAATTCTGAGGCTCTTACAGTTGCTCTTAATGAAACAGAAAATCAGTTCACAACTATTGTATACACTGCCAACATTACGGTGCTGGATTGTATGGAACACATTATTTGATAATTTGTAGGTATTTTGTACATTGATTGGTTCTACTCAGAAATAATACGAAACAGTAGAAGGAGTTGGCCACCAATACATCCTTTTATCTCTTCTTAAACTGAACTTCATTACCAGTTATATTTTTTTGCAGCTGCTGCCAAGTTATTGAAAAGGCATGTTCCTGAATAATGGGCACCTTTCTGGACCAAAGTAAATGTCCTGAAATCCTTATGAAGATTATTTGTATTTCTAATATTGATTCCATGAACTGAGCAGTTATTTTACTGTGACAAATTTCCTCAGTGAATAAATACATTGGAGGCAGTAGTTAACATATCCAGCAGGTATATTGGGAGGAAACTTATTAAGCCTCCTTTACACTGGAGCAAATGGAAGTAAAAGAGCATTCACAGACAACTCACCAGTGTTCATTATAGGAAAGAAAATGAGCTGTGCAATTGCTTTTTGCTAATAATGCTTACCAGACAGGTTTCACTTGATTTTGATGAAGGAACAAAACAGTGTAGGAAAAGAATGTAAGCCTGTTTGTCTGCTTTTGTACACAAGTGTGAATGTGTGGAATGAGTGTATTTAAAACTGAATTGCAACTCCAGCCTTAGCATTATTCCAAAACTTTGCACGTATATCAGTTAGAGCCTCTTTGCTGGATTGTCATAATAATTGAGGGGGAAATTTAAGGGAGAAATTAAAATTGTTTCACACTTAGATAACTTCTCTGTTTCAAATATTTTCCAATGTCTCCAGTGATATAATGCAAAGCACTTATAGAATTTTATTTAAGTTCACATAAAGAAAATAAAAAAGATTGTTGATGAAATGTGAACATATATGCAGCCTGTCATATAACCTACTTAATAAAAATCTACTATAAAGTTTGTTAGAGGGCAGATAGTATGATCACAGGTAAACAGTGTTTATTTATTTGCTTATTACTGCTGAAATAGTTCGGTGATACGTCGTCCATGTAATTACAGCTACAATGAATGTACTGAGCACGGTGGTGCAGTAGTAATTACAGCTGGACTCAGATTTTGGAGGATTATGGTTCAGACAAGTGTCCAACCATCCTGATTTAGGTTTACCATGATTTCCATAAATTGCTTCATGCAAATGCCGCGATAGGTCCTGTAAAAGGGCACAGCCAACTTCCTTCCCCATCCTCCCCTAATCCGATGAAACTGATCACCTCACTGTGTGGTCCCTTCCCCTGAATCAACCAACCAACCAACCAACCAACCAATGTAAGGAATAAAATCAGTCAGGTCTTGAGTAAATTTATTTTAAGCAGTGTGATACATACGTATTTGTAATTGTTTCCCTTCAAAGAAATTTATTGTGCTATTACTTTGTAATAAAAATAAATACGAAGTTTGTGCTTACTCACTCTGTTCATGCCTGATGGAAATGTCTAAAGAATTTATCATGTTTCTCACATTACATTCTCATGAAACCACTCCATCCCTCACACAACTCATGCCAACTACAAAAATAAACTATGCAAAGTGCCCAACAAATTCCCTGTGTGCTGCTAGCACCAAAGTGGAGAGGATGCAAACTGCCTTTGATGTTTCTCTGAAAGACCAATAACCAGCCGAACATGACCAAATACCAGCGAATTTGAACCAAATGTGGCCAAATGGTGCCTGCCCATATTAGTCTACCATTTATACCAGAGAAAATTCTCATTTCTTGATGCTCGTTCAGTTCTACATCTATATATGTGTACTCTGCAAACCACTGTGAGGTGCATGGCAGAGGGTACGTCCCATCGTACCAGGTATTAAGGTTTTTTCCTGTTCCATTCGTGTATGGAATGTGGGAAAAATGATTGTTTGAATGCCTGTGTGTGCGTGTGCGCGTGCAGTAATTATTCTAATCTTATCCTCACAATCTCTGTATGAGCAATACATAGGAGGTTGTTGTAGGCCTACACCCCTACAGTAATCACTGAAAGCCAGTTCTTGAAACCTTATTAATAGACATTCTCAGGATAGTTTATGTCTATCTTCAAGAGCCTTCCAGTTCAGCTACTTCAGTATCTCTGTGGCGCTCTCTCAAGGATTAAATAAACCTTTGATCATTTGTGCTGCTCTTCACTGTGTGTGTTTCAATACGGCCTATTGGTCCTATCAGGTTTGTGTCCCACAAATGTGAGCAATATTCTCGAAATGGTTGTACGAGTGATTTGTAAGCAGCCTTGTTGGATTGATTGCACGTCCATAGTGTTCTACCAATAAACCAAAGTCTACCACGTGCTTTACCCACGACTGAACCTATGTGATGATTCCATTTCATATCCCTACAGTGTGCTACACCCAGGTATTTGTATGAGTTGGCCGATTCCAGCAGTAACTCATTAATATTATAGTCACAGGATAACTAATTTTTTTGTTTTGTGAAGTGCAAAATTTTACATTTCTGAATTATAGCAAGTTGCCAATATCTGCACAACATTGAAATTTTATTGAGATCTAAGTGAATATTTATGCTTCTTACTTCAGATAGTACTTCATTATGGATAACTGCATTGTCTGCAAAAAGACTGATTTTACTATTAATATTGTTTGCAAAGTCGTTAGTATACAAGATGAACAGCAAGGGTCCCAACACAGTTCCCTGGGGCACACTCGAAATCACTTCTACATCTGATGATGACTCCCCATCCAAGATAACTTGCTGTGTCCTACCTACCAAAAAGTCCTCGATCGAGTCACAAACTTGAATTGATACCCTCATATGATCGTACTTTTGGCCAATAAGCATAGCCTACATGCGTTACTGAGTCAAATGCATCTACCTGGTTGCCCTGATACAAAGCTTTCAGTATGTCATGTGAGAAAAGTGCGAGTTGGGTTTCACATGGTCGATGTTTTCAAAATCCATGCTGGCTGACATTGAGAAGAAAATCATTCTGTTCAGGGTATCTCATTAAACTGGAACTCAGGATATGTTCTAAGATTCTACAACAAATCAGTGTCAAGGATATTAGATGATAGTGTTGTGGAGCATTACTACTTTTTTGGTAGACAGGTGTGACCTGTGCCTTTTCCAGGAACTGTGCACGGTTTTTTTGTTCGAGCTATCTATGATGTGTTATAGAAGAGGGGCTAACTCGGCTGCAAATTCAGTACAGAATCTGTTCTGTCTGCGTCAGTGTAAAGCGGGCTTTACGAGATGTGAATGATATATAGTGTGTCTTTTAAGCTTTAGGGACAAGGGATTGGCTAGTAAGTAGTTTACATGATCCAGTTACATTAATGAGACCACCACCTGTAGTTGATGTCGGCATGCAATAACTGCTTACAGGTGGTAGGACTAGCCGTGGAAGGTATATAAAGCGTGTTGGGCTACACGGAAAACAGTGCATTTGTTGTCGTAATGCAGAAGTGGAGCAATTTATCTGGTGTCCACAAAGGCATGGTAATTGGCTCTCGGGTCAAGGGTGACAATGTTTCCGATATGACTGTAAGTTTGTGAACTGTTCACATGTTGCTGTGATTGAAGTGTACCATGGATGGCAGAATGACACTATCCAAACTGGTGCCAAGACAACTCCGGTGCACCACAAGCCGTAAGTGACAAAGTGAGTGATGGCTGTGGAGATGTGTTTGGGTGAATACATGTGCAGCTGTTGACAGGCTGATCACCCAAGTAAACAAAGGGGGTTACCAACAATGTCTCCTCAAGGACCATTCAGTGAACATTCAGGTGCCTGGTTCATGCACCCGTGTTGACTACTGTTCATTGGCAATGCGGGCTGGAATTTACGTACAAATACTGCAACTGGACGTCGGTTGAGTGGCGACAGATGACCTTCCCTGATAAATTACATTTTATGTTCCATCAAACAGAAGGCAGTTGGTGTGTAATGTCTGAAATCAAACGAGGGGAACATTATGGTCTTGAGAATGTTTTTGTGGCATTCTGTGGGTGAACTCATCATTCCGAAAAGCACAGTGGAGCAACAGAAGTCTGCATCTGTCCTTGGGGTGACCTTGTCCACCCCTACATGCAGTTCATTTTTCCTTTGAACAACGGTATATGTACCAGTGGATAATGCAACATGTCAAACAGCTTGCAGTGTATGTACCTGTTTCGAAGAGCACCAGGATGAGTTTATTGTGTTCCCCTGACCACCAGTCCCCCTGGATTTAAACCCGATTGAGAATATGCAGGACCACCTCAATCGGGCTGTTTGCACCATGAATCATCAGCTGGCTGCAGCACTGGAGTCTAAAGGGCTCCACATCCCTGTCGGTACCTTGCAGAACCTCATTGATTCTTTTCCTGCATGTCTCGCAATGGTTGGTGGTGCAAAAGGTGGTTGTTCAGGCTTTTGACAGGTAGTCACATTATTAGTGCCCATAAAAATTACAACAACTATTTTTTCTAAGACTACTTGATTTGCTACTTCTTGCAGTGTTTGTGCCATCTGCAAAAAAGAGCGTACTTTGTATCCACCTCCACACTATGTGATCAAAAGTATCCGGACACCCCCAGAAACATACGTTTTTCATATTAGGTGCGTTGTGATGCCATCTACTGCCAGGTACTTCATATCAGTGACCTCAGTAGTCATCAGTAGACATCGTGAGAGAGCAGAATTGGGTGCTCTGCAGAATTCACGGACTTAGAATGTGATTGGATGTCACTTGTCATATGTCTGTACACAAGATTTCTACACTCCTAAACATCCCTAGGTCCACTGTTTCAGATGTGATAGCGAAGTGGAAACATGAAGGGACACACGCAACACAAAAGCGTACAGGCCAACCTTGTCTGTTGACTGACAGAGACCGCTGATAGTTGAAGAGGTCGTAATGTGTAATAGACAGACATCTATCCAGACCATCACACAGGAATTCCAAACTGCATAAGGATCCACTGCGAGTGCTATGACAGCTAGGTGGGAGGTGAGAAAACTTGGATTTCATGATCGAGCAGCTGCTCATAAGCCACAAATCATGTCGGTAAATGCCAAACAATGCCTCACTTGCTGTAAGGAGTGTGAACAGTGGACGATTGAACAGTGGAAGAATGTTGTGTGGCGTGATGAATCACGGTAACCCCCCCCCCCCCCCCCCCCCCCCGTCCCCCTGTGGGTCCAGGGGTTTAGAACAGGCCCAAGGTATTACTACCTGACGTAAGAGGCGACTAGAAGGAGTCTCACACGTTTTGGCCTTTATGTGATGGTCCCCTGTAGGGTTAGGCCTCCATTTTTCAAAATTTTCCCGAAAAGCGAGCCAATTGGGGAAGGGCGCCTTACATGGTGCATCGTGTCCATTGTGCAGTGAGATCTTTAGCCCACTTTCTTGTCACCACACTGCAGTCCTGCTCATTCTCCATCTCTTGGGCGAGGACACCTTCCTGGGTGTGTTTTCCACCATGCCTATGCAGTGTCACTTTCTGTGCCGATTATGAACATGGTCTTCTTAGCAAGTCATGTCCAGCGTGGTAGCCAGTCTGTTGTGGTAGGTCCGCTGCGTACCCTGTTGGTTGTAGCCCCCCTGACAACGCAGGGATCGCTCTGCTGATATTTGCGCCATTAAATCCCCTCTTATGCTGAGCAGTAGATGCCTGTCACCCTGGGGCATCGGGACTCCCTGCAATGGTCATCCTTACATGTGGCCTTTGCCGCGGCTGGGTGGCACCCATGGGGAGGCCCCCTGGTTGGAGTGGGTGGCATCAGAACAGATGACACACCATGAAGAGTAGTACGTCATCTCTAGCTGGTGGTCTGCCGCCAGCAATCTATCTCTAAGTGGGCAAAGTCTAACTTCAGTGCCAAGAAATGTGACCCCAAATTGTTCCTCTCCCTGGTCACACCACGGGAGGAATGCCAGGCTAAGGATGGCAGTGAAGATTATTTGTGCTAGTATCTCGTATGTGTGAGAGTTCATGGGGAATCTTTCAAGCCCATGAAGCCTCAGTTTTTTGTGGAGCATCTGGAGGACAAGTTTGGGGAGGTGAAGGGCTTGTCCAAAATGCGCTCTGGGTCAGTTTTGATAAAAACAGCATCCTTTGCCCAGTCATGGGCATTAATTGCTTGTGGCAAGTAGTGAGATGTTTCTGTTATCATCACACCTCATAAGACCTTAAATATGGTCCAAGATATTATATTCCACAGGGACCTTCTTTTGCAGTTTGATGATGAGCTGCGTACCAATTTAGAGCGATGAGATGTTCATTTCGTCCAGCTCGTCCATCGAGGTCTGAGGGATAATCAGGTTGCCAGCGGTGCCTTCATCTTGGCTTTCGTGGGTGACACATTACCCGAGAAGGTCAAGGTGATGGTCCACCACTGTGACGTCAAGCCATATACCCCTCCCCCGATGCGGTGCTTTAAGTGCTGGAAGTTCACCTATATGTCTTCCCGCTGTACTTCCAGCCCCACCTGTCGAGATTGTGTATGTCCATTGCTTCCCAATACACCACGTGCCCCGCCTCCCATGTGTGTCAGCTGCAGAGAGTATCATTCACCTTGCACGTCAGACTGCAGGATTTTACAGAAAGAGAGGAAAAACATGGAATATAAGACCCGGGACCGACTGACCTACACTGAGGCTAAGAGGAAATTTGAGCGCCTACATCCTGTGGATATGACCACCTTATATGCCGCCACTATGAGAACAGTTGTTGCCCCATCAGTTCCTCGTATTCCTGTCGCCTCTCAGAACCGGGAGACTACACCTGCCCCCTTGATAGTGGGGGGCACTTCCTTCCCTGTTGCTCCTCCACCATCTACTTCAGGAGTAACATCCCCCCCCCCCCCCCCCCCAACCATTGGGGATCTCAGTCCGCACTTCTGAGCCAGTGAACCATAATGCTTCTTTGGCTCCTCTCGCTAGGAATGGGTCCCTTGGGTGACTCCTTCCCAGGTTTCTGCTAGTGGGAAAGAGCCCAAAAACAGCTGGTCATAGGGCTTCACACTCATCATCAGGCCCGGAGACTGATTCAGTGAAGTCTTCCCAGCCAGGGAAACCCAAGGAACACCACAAGAAATCGGAAAAGAAGACTCCAAGAACAAAGAAATTGTGGTGGCACCCACACTACCGCTACATACAAGCCCTGCTTCTGCGGATGAGGTGAAGTTTCTGGTGTCTGCTGAGGACCTAGATCTCGCCAGACCCTCAGAGACAATGGATATAGCCTGTTCAGGAAATAAGTTGGTGGCAGCAGGTGAGCCTGGGGCGTAGACTGCCTCATTGGGTGTTTCATGCCTTCCCAGTCTCATGGTCACGTCATCCTCCAGTGGAATTGCGGTGGTTTTTCCCACCACCTGGCTGAGCTGTGGCAACTGTTAAGCTTTACACCTGCTTTCTGCATTGCCCTCCAGGAAACCTGGTTCCCACCAATGTGGACCCCTGCCCTCCACGGTGATAAGGGATATTACAGGAACCATAGTGACTATAATTAAGTGTCTGATGGAGTAAGCTTTATGTCCTAAACTCAGTCTGTAGTGAAACTGTGCTTCGTCAAACCCCTCTTGAACCTGTGGCTGTCAGAATACGGACGACACAGGAAATAACTGTCTGCAACGTATATCTTCCTCCAGATGGTGAAGTACCCCAGAATGTACTAGCAGAACTGGTTGATCAACTACCTAAACCTTTCTTACTTTTGGGAGATTTTAATGCTTACTGGCTGAGGCAGAGATGTCGAAAATTTACTGTCACAACTCGACCTCTGCCTTTTAAATATTGGGGCCACTACCCATTTCAGTGTGGCTCAAGGAAGTTACTCGGCCACTGGTTTATCAATTTGCAGCCCAGGACTTCTCTCACTATCCATTGCAGAGCACATGGTGACCTGTGTGGTAGTGACCACTTCCCCATCTTCCTGTCACTGTCGTGGCGTCAGGCTCATGGACGCCTGCCCAGATGAGCTTTAAACAAGGCGGACTGGGAAAGTTTCATCTCTGATGTCACCGTTGACTCTCCCCCACATGGTAACATCGATGTGATGGTTGAGCAGGTGACTACCACAGTTGTTTCTGCAGCAGAAAACGCGATCCCCTCTCATTCACTACACACCACAGTGAACCCTGTAACACCCCATTTATGGAGTGGGAGCTCCTCAGTGCCCTTGCACATTGCCCTGTCACTGGTTCTGGGTCAGATTGGACCCACAGTCAGATGATTAAACATCTCTTATCTGACTACAAGCGCAATCTCCTCATCGTCTTCAACCGGATCTGGTGGGACGGTGTCTTTCCATTGCAATGGTGGGAGAGTACCATCATTCCAGTGCTCAAACCCGGTAAAAATCCAGTTGAAGTGGATAGCCATCAGACCATCATCCTCACCAACATTGTTTGTAAGCTGCTGGAATGTATGTTGTGTCGGCAGTTGGGTTGGGTCCTGGAGTCACGTGGCCTACTGGCTCCATGTCAGGACAGTTTCTGTCACGATCGCTCTACCACTGATAATCTTGTGTCCCTCGAGTCTGCCATCAGAACAGCCTTTTCCAGATGCCAACACCTTGTTCCTGTCTTTTTTGCTCTACACTAACAAGGGGAGGCCGCCAATTGTGAAATTCAGATTCGATTCATACTGCGCATAATAAAAGCTCATGGCCAGAGGTGTAATGTGGCAAAGCACCAAGATGCACTTCTCAGCCGTTGTCGAGAAAATCGACAGCTAAAATAAACCATTGCGGAGAAATGCCCTCTACGGTTAGTAATGTTATACAGCGCCGTGGCGCAGCGGTAAGCACTCGGGTTTGTAATCGGAAGGTCGCCGGATCTAATCTCACGCCATACAACATGTTTTTTTATTATTAGTTTTTCGTAATTCAAATATATATATATATATAAAAGAATTGCTAATGCATTTTGGTGAAGGCGGATCGCTCTCCAATTGTACTGCCTCCATTTTTCCGTTTGTTTAATGGGGTGTACCAAAGCTCTCACGTCCGCACTGATTTTCGACGATGTTATAAGTTGCGCTAGGGACCGCATCTACCTTCTTTCGAAGTTAGCACGCAGCTACGCTTTTATGCGGCGGCTCGTTTCGGCCCATTCAACATCTGTCCTTAAAGTGTAACGAGCGAGTAACGGAGCTTATATTTCATACCTGCCACAGCAAATTTGTGTTCGTGGGGTTTCTATTCTAATTCGAACGTTTGACTTACGCTATACGTATTCGTTTCGGAATATCGTTTCTACGTCTTCCGTTAACTATACGTGGTTAACATTATGAAGACAATAACATTTGTGAAATACAACTTTGTTTGCGGAAAACATAATGATGTTCGAAGTTGCCAGTTTTTCCACGACAAACGACCTTCAACAACTCATTATATGCATAATTGTTGCAACTGATTGCCCCCCCCTCTCCCCCCTCCCCCCCCCCCCCCCCCCCTCCCCATATCCATAGAATGGGGTCCCGCAGGGCTCTGTATGGAGTATATTACTATTTCTTGTGGCCATAAATGGTCTTGCAGTAGCTGTAGGGCCGTCCGTCTCACCCCCTCTGTATGCAGACGACTTCTGTATTTCGTAGTGCTCCACCAGTACTAATGTTGCTGTTAGCAACACAGGGATCCATCCATAAGGTGCAGTCATGGGCTCTTGCCCACGGCTTCCTGTTTTAGGCCACTAAGTCGTGTGTCGTGCACTTATGTCGGCGTCGTACTGTTCATCCGAAATCAGAACTTCACCTAAATGGCAATCCACTTATTGTAGTGGAGCCATCTCGATTCTTAGAACTGATTTCGATGCCTGAATGACTTGGCTACCTCACCTTCGTCAACTTAAGTGGAAGTGCTGCCAGCATCTCAATGCCCTCTGCTGCCTGAGCAACACCAACTGGGGTGCAGATCGCTCTACACTGCTGCAGCTCTACAAAGCCCTTGTTCAAACCCCCCTTGACTATGGGAGTCAGGTTTATGGTTCGGCAGCACCCTCAGCGTTGCATGTACTCGACCCAGTGCATCACTGTGGTGTTCGCCTAGCGACGGGAGCTTTTAGAATGAGTCCGGTGACCAGTGTTCTCATGGAGGCTGGAGTCCCTCCATTGCAGATCCGACATGCACAACTGCTCGCCAGTTATGTTGCAGACATTCGTAGTTCTGAGCATCCGAATTACCATCTCCTTTTTCCACCCGCGGCAGTTCATCTTCAGTATCTGTGGTCCAGGTCAGGGCTAATGATGGCGGTTCGCGTGCGATCCCTTCTGTCGGAACTGGAGTCCTTCCCTTTACCACCTCCCATCCAGGTCCATTTGCATACATCTCAGTGGTGTACACATAGGCCACAGATTTGTGTGGACCTTTCACATGACCCTAAGGACTCAGTTACTCCTGCTGCTCTCCGCTGTCACTTCCTCTTGATTCTTGACGTGTTCTGGGCCTCTGAAGTGGTTTACACCGATGGCTCGATGGCTGATGACCATGTTGGCTTCGCCTACATCCACAGAGGCCATTTTGAACAGCATTCCTTGCTCAGTGGCTGCAGTATATTCACTCCAGAACTGGTGGCCATCTCTCGTGCACTTCAGTATACCCGTTCATGCCCAGGGGAATTGTTTCTTCTGTGTACTGACTCCTTGAACAGCCTACAATCTGTCAACCGGTGCTAACCTCGTAATCCTTTGGTAGTGTCCATGCAGGAGTCTGTGCCCTGGACCGGTCCCGTCATTCAGTGGTGTTCGTGTGGACCCCAGGACATGTCAGGCAACGAATTTGCCGACAGCCTACGCGGAAACTGCTTCTGGAGATGGGCATATCTGAACCTGACCTGCATTCTAATTTATGCTATAGGGTTTTTCAACTTTGGTAGACGGAATGGTATAACAGTACACACAACAAACTGCATGTCATTAAGGAGACTACGAATGTGTAGAAGACTTCGACGCAGGCCTCTCACAGTGAATTAGTTGCCCTATGCCGACTTCGCATTGGCCACGCTTGGGCGACCCACGGTTACCTCCTGCGCAGTGCAGACCCTCCTGAGTGTCTGTGCGGTAATCGGTTGACAGTGGCCCATATTCTGGTGCACTGGCTCACTTTGACTCGTTGCCGCCAATTTTATCTAATAATGCCTCATTGCCTGATTTAGCTTTATGTTTTATTCGTGAGGGTGGGTTTTATCATTTGATCTAAGTTTTAGTGTATATCCTTTGTGCCTGTGTGTCCTCCACCCTAGTGCTTCTATAGTGGAGATTTTAATGTGTTGCAGAGTGGCTGGCTTCTCCTTTTTTATTCTCATGGTCAGCCAGCCATGGAAATCTGCTTTGTTGTTTTAATCTTTTCATCCTGTTTCTTGTGTTTTTGTGGTTTTCTTGGCCCCTTTTGTTCATTTACATGTTTGTTGCTCTTCGTCGTTCTTGTGATTTTTCCTTTCATTCCGTTTTGGGTTGTTAGTCTTGTTTGTTTTATTCTCACACTGTGGCATTGTTTTATTCGGAACAAGGGTCTGATGACCCTGTAGTTTGGTCCTTTTCCCCCTCTTTTAATCCAATCTACCAACCACGGTACACAGTGTGGCGATCTGATGGCAGGGTGTGGGTACGCCAAATGCCCGGTGAACGTCATCTGCCAGCGTGTGTAGTGCCAACAGTAAAATTCGGAAGTGGTGGTGTTATGGTGTGGTCGTGTTTTTTATGGAGGGGGGCTTGCACCCCTCCTTGTTTTGTGTGGTACTATCACAGCACAGGCCTACATTGATGTTTTAAGCACCTTCTTGCTTCCCACTGTTGAAGAGCAATGTGGGAATGGCGATTGAGTCTTTCAACATGATCGAGCACTTGTTCATAATGCATGGCCTGTGGCGAGTGGTTACAGGGCAGTAACATGCCTGTAATGGACTGAACTGCAGAGAGCCCTGACCTTAATCCTATAGAACACCTTTGGAATGTTTTGGAATGCCGACTTCATGCCAGGCCTCACCAAACCAACAGTGGTACCTCTCCTCAGTGCAGTACTCCAAGAAACCTTCCAGCACCTGAATGAGAGTGGAAGCTGTCCTCAAGACTGAGGGTGGTCGAACGACATATTGAATTCCAGCATTGCCGCTGAAGGGTGCTACGAACTTGTAAATCATTTTCAGCCAGGTGTCCGGAAATTTTTGATCACATAATTTATGTCTGTGTCTACATCCACACTCAGCAAACTATTGTGAAGTGCATGGCAAAGGAAACATCCCATTGTATCAGTTATTAGGGTTTCTTTCTGTTCCATTCATGTACGGAGCACAGGAAGAATGATTGTGTGAACACCTCTGTGCATTCTGTAATTATTCCAATCTTGTCTTCACGATTCCTATGTGAGTGATATGTAGGGGATTGTAGTATATTTCTAGAATTATCATTTAAAGCTAAGTATTGAGACTTTCAGGCTAGTTTACATCTCTCTTCAAGAGGTTACTAAACCTGTAACAATTTGTGCAACCCTTCTCTGTACGTGTTCAATATCCCCTGTTATCCTATAAGGTACATCTCCAATACATTTGAGCAATATTCTAGAGCTGGCTGCACACATGATTAGTAGGCAACCTCCTTTGTAGATGGATTGCACTTCTCCAGTATTCTGTCAATAGACCGAAGTCTACCAGGTACTTTACCCATGATTGAGCATGTGTGATCATCCCATTTAATATCCATACATAGTGTTACACCCAGGTATTAATATGAATTGTTCAATTCTATCAGTGACTTATTAACAATATAGTCATAGTATATTATGTTTTTTCATTTTGTGAAGTGCACAATTTTACACTTCTGAACATTTAAAGTTGCCAATCTCTGCACTTCTTCCAACTCTTGTCAAGATCTGGCTGAATATTTATGCAGCTGCTTTCAGACTGTAATTCATTGTAGATACCTGCATCATTTGCAAAAAGTCTTAGGTTACTATTAATATTGTCCATGAGGTCATTATTAATACAACATGAACAGGAAGGGTCCTGACACACTTCCCTGGGCCGCATCCGAAGTTACTTCTACATCTGATGAAGACTCTCCATCCAAGGTAACATGCTGTGCCCTCCATACCAAAAAGTCCACAATCCAGTCATAAATTTCACTTGATAACCCATATGATCAAACTTTTGACAGTAAGTGTAGGAGTGGTACTGAGTCAAATGCTTTTCAGAAATCGAGAAATACAGCATCTACTGTATCTGCAAACTAAGTTGACACTTGGCGTGATGGCTGCTGGGAGCAACGACAAAGGCATTTCTCATATAAAGGCGGTCCCATCAGACACCGCACAGAATGTCAATTTATTTGCGTGTATATTACCTGATTGCCTTGACCCAAAGCTTTCAGTATGTCATGTAAGAAAAGTGCGAGTAATTTTCACATGTTTGATTTTTGCGAAATCCATGTTGGTTGGCATTAAGGTGGTCATTCTGCTCAAGATACCTCATTATGCTGGAGCTCAGAATATGTTCTAAGATTCTACAACAAATCATTATCAGTGATATTAAATGGTAGTTTTGTGGATCAGTTCTACTACCTTTCTTGTAGACAGGTGTGACCTGTGCCTTTTTCCAAGAACTGGGCATGAATTTTTTTTCGAGGGATCTATGGTAGACTGTAGCTAGGAGAGGAGCTAACTAAGCTGCAAATTCAGTATAGAATCTGACTGGGATTCCATCGAGCCCTATGGTTTTGTTCAATTTTACCGATTTTAGCTGTTTTTCAACACCACCGACACTGATACTTACTTCATTTATCTTTTCATTGGTGCAAGGATGAATTGGGGTGATTCTTTTGGATTTTCTTTTGTAAAGGAACAATTGAAAATGAAGTTTAGCATTTCAGCTTTTCCTTTACTACCCCCAATTTCAGTTCCTGTCTCTTTTACTAGGGGCTGAACACTAACTTTGGTGTGATTAAAAGCCTTCACATATGACCAGAATTTGTGAGTTCTGTGAAAGATCACTTGACAATATTCTGCTACGGTAGTCATTGAAGGCATCACACATTGCTCTCTTGACTCGAAACACATTTCATTCAGCGTCTCTCTATCTATAGCCATACACTTTGTATTTCATCTGTTATTCCGTAATCTCTGTTTCCTTAGAGGTTTCTCTACAGTCACTGTATACCATGGAGGTTCCCTCCCATTATGAACTGTTCTACTGGTTACATGTCTATTCAATGCATGGTCAACTATTCTTTTAAACTTGAGCTAGAGTTCCTCTAATGTTCCTGCCCTGCGCTGAAAGTTTAAAGTTCCTCATCGAGATATGACACTACTGACTTTTTGTCTAGTTTACTGAACATATATATCTTTCTGCTTGGTTTAGTTGTCCTGTGTACTTTGGTAATCATTGTTGCCCCGGCCACTCACGGTCACTGATACTTGTTTAGATGTGGAAATCCTCAAAGAGGTCAGGTTCATTTGTTGCCATTAGGTCCACCATATTTCCATCGTGAGTGGGGTTCCTAACTATCTGTTCTAGGTAGTTTTCAGAGAAGGAATTTAGTAAAGTTTCATAGGATGTCTTATCATGGCCACCACTAACAAAACTGTAAGTTTCCTGATATCTGTTGAATGCTTAAAGTGTCCACCGAAGATTACAGTATGATTGGAGAACTTAACGTACAAGTGAAATGAGATTTTCTCTAAAGTTTTTGGTTACATCAGGAGGTGAGTCTTTTGGGCTATAGAAGGATCCAATTATAATTTTGTGCCCATCCCTGATATCGAGTCTTGCCTAAACAGTCCCACATGCAGCTTCACTTTCTGACTCAGTGAATTTGAGTTTCTTGTGTACTGCAACAAATACACCACAGCCATTTCTCATGTACCTATCCTTCCGATATACAATTAAATTTTTTAAAAATCTCACTGTCGTTATTTTCAGGTTTCAATCAACTTTCTGTACCCAGTGTTATGTAAGCTCCATTGCTTTTCATGAACACTTCGAACTCTGGTTCTTTGCTGCGAATGCTTCGGCAGTAATGGTGTATGATTATGTTATCGGTAAAAAGTCATTAATATAAACAAGAAAAAGTAACGGTCCTGAAATGGAAAGTTGTGGGAAATCACATGTGATTAGTTCCCAGTTGCATGATGACTGATTAATACTGGACTGTTTTCTATTGAAGTCTGTTGTTTGTCGTCAAACAAATATGATTTGAACCATTTTTGCAGCTCTTCTTGTTAAATAATAATAATAATAATAATAATAATAATAATAATAATTCACTGAAAAATATATTGTAATTGACATATTCAAGTACCTTTGACAAATTATAGAATATAACAGTAGAGTGTATAGTTCATTATCTAATGATTCAGGGTAAATACTACATCATCATCATCATCATCATCATCACCACCACCACTGTTATCCCATGCCATTTCATCTTATTCAGTGGGTTGACAAATGAGGCTTCTTCACCAATTTTGTCCTCAAATTTCTCTTCCTCTTCAGTCCTGTCTCATGTGTGTCCACTTTGCTCAAGTTCAAATTTCATGATACGTATAGCCTTGTACCTGTGCCTTGGTCTTCCTGTTGGTCTTTCCTCTAAGAGTTTCAAATCATACATTAGTCTTGGTAGCTTGTTTGCATCCATGAATCACTTATGTCCGTACCATCTCAGCCACTGCAGAATTATTTTGTCTTCTCATTCAGGATTCTATCAGTCTGTGTTTTTCCAACTGTGCTATGAACAAACTTCATCTCAGCTGCCTGAATTGTGCTGATGTCTTTTCTTCTCAGAGTCCATGTCTTACAACCATATGTCTAAAGGGGTATGGAGGGGGTTTCACAGATGACTTATATTTTAATGGTACTTTCTTGTTCCTGATTACACCTTTAACTGTTTGATAGAAGTTACTACCTGCTTGAATTATGTGTGTGATTTCCTTGTGTATAGAACTAGTATTGGAGACAACATTGCTTCTGTCCAAGGCCTTGCTTAGTTGTAATAGCAGTTCAATTTGTTCAGAAGCTGCCTCAGGGTAGGCTTCCCCCCTGCGGGTTCGGGGGTTAGAATAGGCCCGCGGTATTCCTGCCTGTCGTAAGAGGCGACTAAAAGGAGTCTCACATGTTTCGGCCTTATGTGATGGTCCCCTCTCGGGTTTTACCTCCATCTTTCTAAATTTATCCGAAGAGCGAGCCAATTGGGGAAGGGCGCCTTACATGGTGCACTGTATCCGTCGTGCAATTAGACCTTTAGCCGGATTGCTCGTCGTTGCAATGGTGTCCTGCTCATTTTCGATCTCTTGGGCGAGGATACGTCCCTGGGTGCGATTACCACGCTGCCCTCTGCAGTGTTTCTTTTAACTGCGACGACGACCTTGGACATTTTTGCACCTAAGATCCAGCACGGTAACCAGTCCGTTGTGGTGGGGCCGCCATGTACCCTCTTGGTTGTAGCCCCCTGACAACACAGGGATCGCTCTACTGATGCCTGCGCCGTTAACTCCCCACGTATGCCAAGGAGTAGATGCCTATCCTCCTGGGGTATCGGGACTCCCGGCAACGGCCATCCTGCCAGGTGGCCTTTGCTGTGGCTGGGTGGCGCCCATAGGGAGGGCCCTTGGTCGGAGTAGGTGGCATCAGGGCGGATGACCCGCAATGAAGCGTGGTACACCATCTCTCGCTGGCGGCCAGCCGCCAGCAGTCTCTAAGCGTTCTCGGGCTCAATTTAATGCTCAGAAGTACGATCCGAAAACGTTCCCCTCCCTGGCCACGCCGTGGGAAGAGCGTAAGTCTCAGGATGGAGGTAACAGTTATTCGCCCCGATTCTTAGTTTGTACGAGAGCTGATGGGGAGTCTTTTCTCTCCACAAAGCCTCAGTTCTTCGTCGAGCATTTAGAGGACAAGTTTGGGGAGGTGGAGGGCTTGTCTAAAATGCGCTCTGGGTCAGTACTGATACAAGCGGCATCCTCCGCCCAGTCACGCAGGTTACTTGCTTGTGACAAGTTGGGGGATGTTAACGTTACTATTACACCACATAAGAGTTTAAATATGGTCCAGGGTGTTATTTTCCACAGGGACCTCCTTTTGAAGTCTGATGACGAGCTGCGCGCCAACTTAGAACGTAGAGGTGTTCATTTCGTCCGGCGCGTTCATCGGGGTCCGAGGGACAATCAGGTTGCTACTGGTGCCTTCATCTTGGCCTTCGAGGGTGATACGTTACCGGAGAAGGTCAAGGTGATGGTCTACCGATGTGACGTCAAACCCTATATCCCTCCCCCGATGCGGTGCTTCAAGTGCTGGAAGTTCGGCCATATGTCTTCCCGCTGCACTTCCAGCCTCACATGTCGAGATTGCGGACGCCCATCTCATCCCGATACTCCATGTGCCCCGCCTCCCATCTGCGTCAACTGCGGGGAGCACCATTCACCTTGCTCGCCTGACTGCAAAGTCTTTCAGAAAGAGCGCAAAATCATGGAATATAAGACCCTGGACCGGCTGACCTATACTGAGGCCAAAAGGAAATATGACAGACTCCATCCTGTGAGAATGACATCATCTTATGCAGCTGCTACAACACCTGTGCTAGCCCCATCAGTTTCGAGACTTCCAGCCAGCTCGATAAGCAGTAAGACTCCTCTTGCCCCCTTGCCCGTGGGGGGGCTCTACCCAACCGGTTGCTCCTGCACCACCTGCCTCAGGAGCAACCTCCTCCCACCCGTCGGGGACGTCTGTCCCCGCTTCTCAGCCGGAGAAGCGTCTAACTTCTTCAGCTACTCTTGCCCGTAAGAGTTCCCTTGGGACCCTCCCTTCCCAGGGTTCCACCAGCGGGAAGGATGACGGCCGCCAGTGGCATAAGTCCTCACCAGCGGCCGGGCGTAGGGCTTCACGATCCTCCTCTGTCCCGGAGACTGAATCGGTGAAGCCTTCCCAGCCGGTGAAACCCAAGGTTCAGCGAGAGAAGTCCAAGAAAAAGACCTCTAAGGCCAAAGAACTTGAGGTGGCACCAACCCCACCGCACCTTCCGCGCTCTGCGTACGGGTACTGAATCGGTGGCAGTGAGTGAACAAGCGGCGTAAATTGCCTTCCCAGTCCTTTCACGCCTTTCTCAGCCATGGACAATATCATCCTCCAGTGGAACTGCGGCGGTTTTTTCCACCATCTAGCTGAGCTCCAACGACTTATCAGCCTTCCCCCTGTCTTCTGCATTGCTCTTCAGGAAACTTGGTTTCCAGCAATGCGAACCCCCGCCCTCCGTGGCTATCGGGGTTATTATAAGAACCAGGCAGCATATGAAAGGGTGTCGGGTGGCGTCTGCCTCTATGTCCTTCACACTCTGCACAGCGAGTCTGTCCCTCTCCACACACCTTTAGAGGCTGTCGCTGTTCGGGTGTGGACGCCACAGGCTGTTACCGTCTGCAGTCTTTACCTTCCACCGGATGGTGATGTCTCGCAGCATGTCCTGGCTGCGCTGATAGCCCAATTGCCGCCACCTTTCTTGCTATTGGGCGACTTCAACGCCCATAACCCTCTGTGGGGTGGGTCAGTGGCAACAGGTCGAGGCGCCATCGTTGAGCATTTGTTGTCGCAGCTCGATCTCTCGATTTTAAATGATGGTGCCTTCACACACTTCAGTGTGGCGCATGGCACATAGTCCGCCATTGACCTTTCAATCTGTAGCCCTAGCCTCTTACCGTCAGTCCAATGGAGTGTGCATGACGACCTGTGCGGTAGTGACCACTTTCCGATCTTTCTGTCACTACCACAGCGTCACTCTTCTGGGCGCCCTAGCAGATGGGCTGTGAATAAGGCTGACTGGGACTTGTTCTCCTCCACTGCCACTCTTGAGCCTCTCTCTAATGACGACATTGATGCGGTGGTTCAATCGGTCACCACCGGCATCGTTACTGCCGCCGAATCTGCCATTCCCCGCCCCTCTGGGTCCCCTCGGCGGCGGACTGTGCCTTGGTGGTCGCCTGAGATCGCTGCAGCGATTACAGATCGCCGGCGGGCGCTACAGCGTCACAAGCGACATCCCTGCATTGAACACCTGATCACCTTCAAACGGCTGCGTGCGCGGGCCCGCCGCCTTATCCGCCAAAGCAAGCAGGAGTGCTGGGAGCGATATGTGTCCACCATTGGGCTCCATGTCACTCCATCACAGGTCTGGGCCAAGATTCGACGCGTCTATGGCTATCGGCCACCTGTCAGCGTCCCTGCGCTCTCACTGAATGGAGCAGTTTGTACTGACTCCGACGTCATTGCAAACCACTTAGCAGAGCATTTTGCTATGAGTTCCGCTTCTGCGAATTACCCTAAGGCCTTCCGCTCCATTAAAGAGTGGATGGAACGTCGGAGCCTTTCGTTTCGCACCCACCATCCAGAATCGTACAATGTTCCATTCAGTGAGTGGGAATTCCGCAGTGCCCTTGCCGCTTGTCCTGATACCGCTCCTGGACCAGATAGCATCCACTGCCAGATGCTGAAACACCTCTCAGTGGACTGCCAGCGACGGCTCCTCGACCTTTACAACCGTATTTGGGTCGAGGGTGAGTTTCCGTCGCAGTGGCGGGCAAGTATCGTTATCCCCATTCTGAAACCAGGCAAGCACCCTTTGGAGGTGGACAGCTACCGCCCCATTAGCCTCACCAACGTTCTTTGCAAGCTTCTCGAATGGATGGTGAGCCAGCGCTTGACTTGGGTACTGGAGTCTCGGGGCCTTCTGGCTCCATCTCAGGGTGGGTTCCGTAAAGGCCGCTCCGCCGCCGACAATCTGGTGAGCCTGGAGTCGGCCATCCGTACTGTCTTTGCCCGCCGTCAGCACCTGGTCGCTGTCTTTTTCGACATGCGGAAGGCGTACGATACGACATGGCGTCATCACATCCTTTCTACACTTCATGGATGGGGTCTTCGGGGTCCTCTGCCGATTTTTATCCGCAATTTTCTGTCGTGTCGTACCTTCCGCGTGCAAGTCGCGGCCTCGTATAGTTCCTCCCACGTCCAGGAGAACGGTGTGCCACAGGGCTCTGTTTTAAGTGTCTGTCTGTTTTTAATAGCCATTAACGGGCTTGCTGCGGCCGTGGGAAATTCTGTCTCCGCTTCCCTGTATGCTGACGACTTCTGCCTTTACTACATCTCTACTGGCATTGCAGCTGTTGAACGTCAGCTACAGGGCGCTATCCGTAAGGCACAGTCTTGGGCTGTAGCGCATGGGTTTCAGTTTTCGGCAGCCAAGACCCGCGTTATGCATTTCTGCCGGCGCCGAACAGTCCATCCTGAGCCGCGGCTTTATCTTGCCGACAAACTCCTTGCTGTGGTGGAGACTGACAGGTTTTTGGGGGTGGTTTTCGATGCCCGGTTGACTTGGCTGCCTCATATCCGGCAGCTTAAACAGACGTGTTGGCGGCATCTCAACGCTCTGAGATGCTTGAGCCACACCCGCTGGGGCGCCGACCGCTCTACCCTGTTGCGGCTCTACCAGGCGTTAATCCAGTCCCGTCTGGATTATGGGAGCCTGGCTTATGGCTCAGCATCCCCCTCTGCGTTGCGGGTGCTGGACCCAATACTACACAGCGGGATCCGACTTGCCACTGGTGCCTTCCGCACCAGCCCTGTGGACAGCATCCTTGTTGAGGCAGGTGTCCCTCCACTGCGGTTACTGGCTGCTTATGCTGCCCATGTTTTTAGCTTGCCCGGGCATCCAAATTACCGTGTCCTGTTCCCGCGGTCGGTCGTCCATCTGCCGGACCGTCGGCCCCGGTCGGGTTGTCCGATTGCCGTACATGTCAAGGAGCTTCTCTGCGGGCTTGGGTTTTTCCCTGTTCCACCTCCTTTCCAGGCGCCTCTGCGTACACCCCTGTGGTGTGTTCCTCGCCCTTGCCTTCGGCTTGACTTGGCACAGGGCTCGAAGGACTCGGTCCCTCCAGAGGCTTTCCGCCGCCGCTTTTCTTCCATCCTGGCCACGTATCAGGGCTCTGGAATTGTTTACACCGACGGTTCGATGGTTGCTGGTCGTGTCGGGTATGCGCTAACTCTAGGGGACCATTCCGAACAACTGTCCTTGGCGGCTGGCTGCAGCGTTTACACTGCTGAGCTCGTCGCCATCTTACGAGCCCTAGAGTATATCCGCTCCTGCTCAGGTGAGTCCTTCGTTATCTGTAGCGATTCCCTGAGTGGTTTACGAGCTCTCGACCAGTGTTTTCCTCGTTCTCGTCTGGTGATGGCTATCCATGAGTCCCTGCATACTCTTGCGCGTTGCGGCCGCTCGGTGGTCTTTGTGTGGACCCCCGGTCATGTCGGTATCCCGGGCAATGAACATGTTGACCTCCTGGCGAAAGAGGCCACGGGTAAACCATCTCTGGATGTTGGCCTCCCAGAGACTGATTTGCAGGCAGTCCTCCGCCGAAATGTTTTTGCGCTTTGGGACGCTGAATGGCGCGATCGGATTACACCCAATAAACTCCGTGCCATTAAGGAGACGACAACTGTGTGGCGGTCATCCATGCGAGCCAACCGCAGGGACTCAGTCGTCCTTTGTCGGCTCCGCATTGGCCACTCCCGGCTAACACACAGTTATTTACTGCGCCGTCGCTGCGGGGCGGCTTTGACAGTGGCCCACATTCTGTTGGCCTGCCCCCTTTTAGCTGTGGTCAGGCAGACATTTCCGCTGCCTGCTACGCTCCCTGCCCTTTTAACAGACGACTCCACTATGGCTGACTTAGTTTTACGTTTTAATCGGGCAGGGGGATTTTATCATTTAATCTGAGTGTTTCTGTTTTATTTTATTGTTTTGTGTTGATTCTGGCCTTTGGCCTATGATTTTAAACTGATTTTTTAATGTGTTTCTAAGTGGTTGGCTTTTCCTTTTTTATTTATGTGGTCGGCCAACCACCGTCACACTCTGTGTGGTTTTAGTTTGTTTTGTCTTGTCTTTGTCTCAGTTTCTCTTGTTCTGTATCGTCTGTGATCTCTTCTGTTCCTCGTTTTTATTCTCTGTGGGTGTCCTTTGTATTTGGAAAAAGGGACCGATGACCGTAGCAGTCTGGTCCCTTTAATCCCCCAAACCAACCAAGGGTAGGCTTATCACTTCCAAAGATTTGTCTTTCAGCATTATCTGCCGTAGCCATTGGAATTCCCACTGGACCACAAGGCAGTAGTTCCCTTCTCATGCATCCCTAGAAAAAGTGTCTCATCTCATCTGCTAACTCTGCTTTATGAAAGTCTCCTCCCACACCACAGCTACTACTAAAGTGTTCCCCCATGACCTTGGGCACAGGTTTCATACTATATCCCATAAGATTGAATGCCTGCTTGAAGTCGGCTGTACTATCCCTCCAGGCTACTGAAATGTAGGATGCTCACCACCATGACATGGGCTCATCAGACAGGAAATACTCAAGTGGAGGAATTTAATGATTGTGTATGGTGTCACAACCAAAGGCAAGTACTTTCTTGCTGTATTTGTAACAAGCCTTCTTAATATTGGAAGGTTTGACAGTATTTGCTTCTTTCTTCTCCCCCTTTTTTTTATACTTAGGGTGAACTGCAGCACATTTCAGCCAATCAGGAAATTTCCATCAGTGATAGACAACTGGTTAGACAAATAATCTAAACTGTTCCAAAACTCAGACAAATGCTCCTTGATCAACTTAGTAGCTATTTTATTACAACCACTAGAGTTTTTTGAGTTTAAACAATTTATGGCTCGCATTGCCCTGCTAGTTTGTGAGATCATATTCATATTACGTAAGTTATTTGCAATGGCTGGTCCGAGATACTCCGTAGCAGCATCTACTGGACCTTATGACCCCATCTTTTGAGTAACAGTTATGAAATTCCTTTTTAAAAGTTTTGCAGTTTTCAAGGTGCATCAATTGCAATAAAATTATCTAGCTTTTGATGGCAGAGATAGCAATCAAAAGTTCGAGAATTTTATTGGAATTGATGCAGCGTGAAAACCAAGATTTTATTTTCAAATTGTTTACAAAACAACATTATTTATTTCAAAATACTCTCCATTACAATTAACACATTTGTCCCATCTGTACTTCCACTGTTCGGTTTGATTGACAGTCTGACATGGAGGAACAAACTCTGAATGATTGGGGCAGTTGATGTACGTCCAGAACGAGGTTTATCATCAATTGACATCTTGGCATTTTTAAATCAAGCAGACCCCTCACACACTTGAGTTTTTCCCATGGTGTCATCTTGGTAAGCTGTTTTCAACATGAAAACAGTTTCAGCAGCCTTCTCACTGAGTAGAATATAAAATTTCACATTTGCACATTGTTCACTTAAACTTGCCATCATAAAAGAAAATGAAACAAGAAGAAAACAGTGCTAGCAAAAACAATCACTGCAGATGAACAGAACTAGCCAGGTTGACAACACAGGTGGCACTGAACTGGCAATGAGTTGCGCTATACATGACTAGCGGTAGAAATGTGTATTCCACAAACTCCACTGAGGGAAATGTTATTCCAGTTTTTTGAGTACACCCCCATGCCTCACTCCACTCGTATTGCCTTTGTTTTGTTACCTGATGGGACACACCTTTATTATTATAATGCATGCCTTGATGTCTAAACCACTGCATTCAGTAGTTTACAGTATGTCAGAATACTGCTCAAGTGTGCAGGACTTATACCAAATAGGACTACAAGAGGTGTTTAATGTGCACAAAGAATGACAGAGCAAATGGTCACAAGTATTTTTGACTTGCAGGCAGGACACACTTACTATAGCAGGCATTTGAAACTAGATGTCAGCTGAATTGTGCAAGCCTGTGTAATTAGTATTTGACTGAATATTTGTGCCATCATCCTCAGATAGTTCATTATAATTAACTGTATCATCTACAGAAGGTCTGAGGATAATATTGCCCGCCTGATTATTAGTGTATAACATGAACAGCAAATCCCTCAAAGTATTTCCCTGTGATATACCTGAAGTTGCTTCAACGTCTGTCGGTGACTCTCCATCCAGTATGACATGTTGTACCATGTGCATTCTGTAGTTGTATCTCTGTTTTTCCACTGAAAAGCGTTCTTCTGCTGTGGTCTAACATTTTCAAGTATTTAAATTTGTTTGAAGGCATTAATAACAAAACTCTCTCCATTCAAAACTGTTACGGTCTGCTGGGGTTCTGATACTTCAGTAACTAAAGTGTGTGTCATTGTATGAAGTAATAGTTACCATACTGGTTGGTTGTTTCACTGGTCAAAACTGATCGGTTGCATCATATTCTACCTCTCGTGTTAGTCAATCTGTCACAATGTCAGTGTAAGAATTTACTTTTATTCATTCATTATGCCCCCTTTTGGCCCTCCAGGCTAAGTATGGAATCCCAGACTCATTGCTTCAAATATTGGCCGATGATTTAGGGGTGGTTGATCTAGTCCAGTTTTCTCTGTAAAAGTAGTTTTTATTCTGTTAAAAGGTTTTAATCTACCTCTGGAGCAGGGGCAGCTTGGTTGGGCATGGGGTGTCTCCTGCTGTATACTTAGTCTGGGTGTTCCCCAACTCTACCTCCTTGACTATGCTACTCTTTCATCTCTCTTTTGCTCTATTTGATCGCATTTAGATTCGGTTTGGCTCCTTTCTGCTGTGTCCAATTTTCTATTCTGGGTGTCGCACTCTTTTTAATAGTGGGTACTCTTGAATGAAATGGCCAGCAGTGAGAGAGTGGGTGAGACGTTTTCTGTTACATGTGGGGTCTTGGGGATTCCCAGCTGCTGATTTCCGCATTTCCTTCATCTCGGGCTGTTGTTGTGGCATGAAAGATGTCCGTTATGTTTTTAGCTTTCTCACTTTTACTGTTACCAATCTCCCAACTAGATCAGAAAACATTCTCAGCAAATGTCTTTACTTCTGGATGCACAACTCTTGGATCCGGGCGCTAATGACCATAGTAGTTTTGCGCCCTAAAACCATAACAAAAAACCTCTTGGATCAAGGGACTCATGAATGTGTTTGGTGCCTTACCCCATACCCGCCTTCCCACCCTCCAACCAGCCAACTTATTCATTTATTGTGTTCTATAAATCTCTTTAAGAAAGAGAACCTTCAGGGAAGAAGTTTAGATATATATATATTAGCAATAGCTGTCGCAACTCTTAGAAACGCAGGATGTTTCACAATTCCTACTCCAGGCTTCCAGGGGCTGTAGAGCGGACTTAGTAGATCAAGTTTTGATAAGGAACTTGATGTCTAGAAATGTACTGTTTAGATGTAACATAAGTTTAAAGACAGGATCACTTTCGTATCTTCCACTTCACAGTATGCAAACAAGAGAGACGGTGAGCAGTAACCTGTGCGTGCCATAGAAGCCCATATCATTTTCAGAATACTGATCACTGGGTTCCCGTCCAGTTGAGAAAGGATGTCCTCTTCAGAGTTGATAGTGTAGCACAACAGATGACCCACCTAGTTTTAAACATTTTCTCACAGTTGTGGTTATAGTGTGTCTTTACCATATGAGCTGTGATTGATTTCTGTTATTTTGTTACAATGACCATTTCTTTCTTTGTAGGTGGGGGGGACAAAATATTTTCACATTTGGAGGAGAACATTTAAGATTTAAGTTTCATGAAAAGATCTTGCTGCAGCAAAAGACTCTCTCTCCTTTTTTTAAATGATTGCCACCTCAGCTCACATCTGTGACACTCTTTCACATATTTTGAGGTAATGCAAAACAAGCTGCCTTTCCTTGAATTTTTCAATGTCCATAAATCTTATCCAGTAAGGATCCCTTGCCAGACAGCAGTACTCCAGCAGGGGATGGACAAGTGTAGTGTAGACAGTCTCTTTCGCGAACCTATTGAAACTTCCAAGTGTTCTTCCAGTAAAACAGTCTGAGGAGCTTTCTCCACAACATTGTCTATGTGATGCTCCAATTTAAGATATTCCTATCTGTAATCCGTAAGTATTTAGGTTAATTCACAGCATTTAGATTTGTGTCATTTAATGTGCAATTGAAATGTAGTGCTTTCCTTTTAGTACTCATGTGGATGCCTTCACACTTTACATTATTTAGAGTCAATTGGCGCTTTCTGCACCATTCAGGTACAGAAAAATCTAAGAGGGTTACTCAGATTGCGTCCTAAATTGTTTATATAGATTAGGAGCAGCAGAGGAACTATTAACACTTCCTT
This sequence comes from Schistocerca americana, assembly GCF_021461395.2. Classification (NCBI taxonomy): domain Eukaryota; kingdom Metazoa; phylum Arthropoda; class Insecta; order Orthoptera; family Acrididae; genus Schistocerca; species Schistocerca americana. The sequence continues at coordinate 494,245,353 of NC_060121.1, forward strand.
GAGGAACGCCAGATATCTCCTCTGTTTTACTTGTCAACTTTCTGTCATTTGCTACAAACTGTGAACTTTGTGACAGGAAATTACAAATCCAGTCTCACAACTGAGACAATATTCCATAGAAATGCAATGTGATTTGGAGCCACTTGTGAGGAATGATATCAAAAGCCTTTCAGAAATCTAGAAATGTAGAATCATCCCCCGTCGATGGCATTCATTACTTCAAGTGAATAAAGTGCTGGTTGTTTTTCACGAGAACAATATTTTCTGAATCCGTACTGACTGTGTATCAACAGTTCCTCGAGGTAATTCATAATGCTCAAACACAGTATGTTTTCCGAAATCATACAACAAATCACCATCAGTGAGACAGGTCTGTAATTCATTAGATTTTTCTTTGGTGAAGGAATTTTGGAAAACAGTATTTATTAACTCCACTTTAGTGGCACAGTCATCTGTAACATTTCCATCACTATTGCACAGTGAGCGTGTTGTTTCTTGGTGCTGGTGTACTTCACATACAACCAGAATCTCTTTGGATTTTCTGCCATATTTCAGATAGTTTTGTTGTAGAAACTATTAAAGGCATCTTGCATTGAAGTTTGGGTTACATTTCAAGCTTCTGGAAAACGTTGGCAGCCTTGGGGATTTTGCATTCTTTTAAATTTGGCATGTTTTTTTTTTTTTTTTTTTTTTTTTTTTTTGGTTGCTTCTGCAACTGTTCTGATAAGAACAGGGGAGAAGGTGTTGAGATTCTGGAGAAATGTGAGTAGGGTGCCCACATCCTTAGTCCATATCACGAAGTGTCATCATTGAATGTGACCCAGGAAAGGGTTTGGGTGGTTAGGAAGGATTCCTATAGATGGCCATAAATAAATTGGCATAGCATGGTGCCCTTGTAGGTGATGTCTTCAAAGGAGAAGTAATTTTGGGTGAGGATATAGTCAGTCATGGTGACAGGGAAGAAGATTGAGGGTTTGGAGTCGGTCAGGCATTGGGAAAGGTAGTGTTTGGTAGTGGCAAAGCCATGGACATTGCTAATGTTAGTGTAGAAGGAGGTGGTGGTGGCATCATTAGGGATGAGCAGAATGCCATATGGTAAAGGAACAGGAACTGTGGAGAGTCAGCGGAGAAAATGGTTGGTGTCTTTTATGTAGGAGGATAAGTTATGGATAATAAGCTAAAGGTATTAGTGTATGAGAGCAGAGGTTCTCTCAGTGGGGGCACAGTAAACGACTGCAGTGGAGCATCCGAGGTGGTTGGGTTTATGGACTTTAGGAAGCATGTAGAAAGTGGGAGTGTGGGAAGTGGTAGGGGTGAGGAGGGAGGCAGATTTGGGTAAGATGTGGCGTGGGCCTAAGGATTTGAGGAGAGCCTGTAGATTCTGTTGGAATTCTGAAATGGTGGCAGGGTTTGTACGTGGACGAATCTGACAAATCCCTCCACTAGGTGATGCCTCTGGTTCAAAACCACAGTGATGGAGCCTTTGTCTGCAGGTGAGATTATAAATCAGGCCTACCTCTGGGGTAGGGTTCTGGACCCTACCCGAGTCCATCTGTCCCCTCACCTCTACCATTTCTCGCCCTCATACCTTGTACATACTTTGGAAAGTCTGTAAACCCAACCATTTAGGATGCCCCGTTGTGGCCAGTTACTGTGTCCTCGCTGAGATAATCTCTGTTCTCACAGACCTAACACCTTTAGCCTATTACCCGTAATTTACTCTCCTATATGAAGGACACCAACCATTTCCTCCACCGATTCTCCACAGTTCGTGTTCGTTTAGCACACTATGCTCTGCTTGTCCCTATTGATGCTACCATCTCCCTCTATACTAACATCCCTAAAACTCATGGCCTTGCCGCTATTGGACGCTACCGTGCTGAGTGCCCAACTGACTCCAAACCTACAACCTCCTTCCTGATTACTTCTTCTTTGAAGGCATGATCTACAAACAAACCTGTGGTACAGTGAAGGGCACCCACATTGCACCATCCTATGCCAATGAATTTGTAGACGATCTAGAGAAATCCTTACTAACCACCCAGAAATCCAAAACTCTCTCCTGGTTTAGATTCATTGATGACGTCTTTGTGATTTGGACCAAGAGTGAGGACATCCTATCCACATTCCTCCACCTCAGTACCTTCTACACCTTCATTTCACCTGATTCACCTCAGCCTAACAAGCCACTGTCCTCGATGTTGACCTCCACCTCAAGTATGGCCTGTCGGTATCTACTAACCACCAACAGTACCTCCACATAGTTAGTTGCCCAAGTCCCTTCCATATAGCCTAGCCACCCTTAGTGAACATCCTACTCACTACCCTCCCAACCTCACCAACAGTGATATTATGCCACCCACCAAACCTACGGAATATCTTTGCCCAGCCGTATTACACCCATACTCTCAACCCCCTTGTCTCATGGCTAATTTCCTTGTAGTAGACCTAGATGCAATACCTGTCTGATACATCCTTCCACAACCAGCTACTCCAGTCTGGTCTCAGGTATCTCCTATCCCATTAAAGGCAAGGCTACCTGTGAAAGGAGATATGGTCTACAAACTAAGCTGGAGCCCTGTGCTTTCTGTCTACATGAATAGCCACTGACAAACTGTGGCCAAGTGACAGCTGGACCACTCAGTTCCTGAACACGCTGCCCAACACAATGTGCTTCACTTTATCGACTGCTTCATATCCTGTGCCATCCTCCCTACCAATACTAGCTGTTCTGAATTGCGTGGGTAGAAAATCTCCCTGCAGTACATTCTACATTCCCATAACCTCCCTGGCCTCAGCCTTTGCTATTCAGTGTTCTTCACCTACCATTTGCATTCTCTACTCCCAGTACTACACTGCCTTCTATTTCACCAATGCACCCACTATTTGTTTTCCCCTCTTCTTCTTCTTTTCTGTTACTCTGATACACCTCCCTCTCTCCACCTCAGCCTCCTCCTTACTCCCATAACCCACGTGCAATTTCTCCCATCAGGTGCAATTGCTGCTGTACATAGGCTGGCCTCAGTGGCCAGATTTAGTCTGTGTGTTGTCCTTGTGTATATTAGAAACAGAGAGAGAGTAGTCATGAGAATATGAGTGGTGATTGTGTATTTTCGGAGCAGACCTTTTAATGGAAAGTTTATATGTATAGCAGTCTTTTTGTTGAGCCTGTCTGAGACACGGCATTTCCTCTATATGATTAGTAGAAATCTAGCAATGGAAGATCCAGGATGGAATGTAACAATAAAATTGAAACGATAGTTGCTACTGACCATATAGCGGAGACGCTAAGTTGCAGAAAGGCACAACAAAAAGACTGTCAAAAAGTTAGCTTTCGGCAAACAAGGCATTTGTCCAAAAAATAAACAAACAAATAAATAAATAAATAAAATGCGGTCATGCATATGCACGCGCGCGCGTGCTCACACGCACGTGCGCGCTCACACGCGCGCGCACACACACACACACACACACACACACACACACACACACACACCACACACACACACACACACACACACACACACACACACACACACGACCACAGTCTCTGGCAGCTGGAGCCAGACAGCAGCAGTGCATCATGGGAGAGGAAACTGGGTGTGGGTGAGGAGGTTGGGGTGGAGAGGGGGAGGTATAACAGGGTAGGGGTGGGGGAGGGTAAAGTGTTGTTGGGAGCGTGCAGGGTTGGTGGAGAGTAGGGCAGCAAAGTGCAGTTGGGAGGATAGATGGAGGCCGGGGGAAAAGGGATGGGGGGTTAGCGGAAAATGGGAGAAGTAAAAAGAATAGGTTCATTGGTGGAATAGAGGGCTGTTTAGTGCTGCAATGAATAGGGGAGGGCTAGATGGGTAAGGCCAATGACTAACGAGTCGAGGTCAGGAGGGTTACGGGAACATAAGATATTGCAAGGAGAGTTCCCACCTGCGCAATTCAGAAAAGCTGGTGTGTGTGTGTGTGTGTGTGTGTGTGTGTGTGGGGGGGGGGGGGGGGGGGGGGGGGGGGGGGGGAAGGATCCAGATGGCACAGGCTGTGAAGCAGTTATTGAAATGAAAGACACCATGTTGGACGTCGTGCTCAGCAACAGGTGGCTCAGTTGTTTAGTGGTCACAGTTTGTAGGAGGAGGTAGTGGTGGGAGGATGTATGGGACAGATCTTTCGTGTAGGTCTATCATAGGGATATGAGTCATGAGTCAAAGTTTTGGGAACACAGGATGTGTAGGGATGGACAAGGATATTGTGTAGGTCTGGTGAGCAGCAGAATACCACTGTGGGAGGGTGTGGGAAGGATAGCGGGTAGGACAGTTCTCTTTTCAGGGCACGACAAGAGGTAAGCGAAACCCTAGCGGGAAATGTAATCCAGTTGCTTCGACTACCTTGCGTCGTGCCCTGAAATGAGAAATGTCGTACCCACTATCCATCCCTTCCCTCCACAGTGGTATTCTGCCACCCATTGAACCTAAACAATATCAGTGTCCATCCCAACACTATCCGTGCTCCCAACCTCTTGTCTCATTGCTCATATCTCCGTAATAGACCCAAGTGCAAGATTTGTCCCATACATCCTCCCACCACCGCCTGCTCCAGTCATGTGATCTTCAAGCTAAGCTGCAACCACTGTGCTGCATTCTATGTGCACATGACAACCAACGGGCTGTCTGTCTGCATGACTGGCCACCAACAAGCTGGGTCAAGAAACAACTGGACCACCCTGTCCTTGTGCACACCGCCCAGCATGATGTCCTTTGTTTCAGTGACTGCTTCACAGCCTGTGCCATCTGAATCCTTCCCACCAACACCAGCTTTTCTGAGTTATGCAGGTTGAAACTCTCGCTGCAATATATTCTACATTCCTGTAATCATCATGGCCTCAACCTTCATTAGTCATTGGGTCCATTTAGCCCTTCCCTGTTCCCATTGCAGTACTACACAGCCCTATTCCATCAATTTTTTATTTCACTCCTTTTCTGCTACCCCCCATCTCTCCTTCCTCCATCTAATTTCTCGACTGCATCTAGCTGCCCTATTCCCCATTGTCTCTGCAAACTCCCAGCAGCATTTTATAATCCTCCACCCCCTACCCTGCTATCCCCTGCTCCCATGATGATGCCACATCGACCACTGGCTAACACTCACTTATAGGTAATACACAAACAGACATACCAAGGCATCTCACAAATGCTGTTAATGTGTAATGTAGAGTAATATTGGAAGGCCAAAAAAGTGATATGTTCTGTCAATAGCTGATTTTAAGTGACCGGTGACTGAACTGCGGCAGGAGACATGTTTTGTAGCTCTGAATTTATACTTGTGTCTGGAACTAACTACAGTCTCACGATATGTAATGTATCCAAGAAAGCGGCAGTCAGCAATCTGCAGAAGAACAGAAATCGCGATTGCTTTGTTCACGGCTATTAAAGCTAACCTCTATGAGCAAACTGAAGACAGAAAAAGTTCAGTTTCAGCACTAAAAGGAAACTTTAATTTTTTTGCTATCAGTGGTTACCAGAAACTTCTCACTGGCTACATGAGCTCCCACATTACCAACCGAAGAGCAGGCCTCGTTGGCACTTGGTTGCAGATTATAGATGACACAGGCAGATTCCAGACGAAAAGAGAATAATAGCTAGAAAAATAAGAGCAAATAAAAAAGTCGATATAATGATGAAAATGATGTGGCAAAGAATTAGAAATAAAAAATTACATTTAAACCAATTAATTGAATAAAGATGATAATTAAACTCATTTTATTGGATTCAGGAACACAAAAATTTCATGATATTTGCCGAGCTCTGAACTTACAACCTTTAGCATTGCAGGTTAATACACTAACCATTGCACAAAGTATAACACGGAGCCATGTTGTTATATTTTTGACTGTGCTCACCCGGTCGCAACGATGAATTGCAGGCTACAGAAACTCGGTTTCACACGATGTTGTGTGAAGCTTATCTGATGTAAGCCAATCTATATAATTATGATAACCGCTTATGTGACACTGAATCACATCTTTTGTGGAAGTATCCAGCAGTGTTTTGTTAGTGCTGTGTATGAAACGTGTATCTCATTAGAATCTGTGTGTGTGGTGTGTGTGTGTGTGTGTCTAGTGTTGTAGAGTTGCTCCGATGGAAGCAGTGTGGACCATCACTGCCATGCAGATGAGGTTTTTGACATCCAATACTGAAATTACATTATGTTTTGTAGTGCTGCATTACTAAATGTAACATTATTCCTACTGTAACATTGCACCCGGTAATGACAAATCATATTCACAAAGGGCTAACCATCCTTTCCCATTCAAATTCTCCAATTTATCAATGTGGTTCCCTCTTACATTGACAAGCGTAATGATGATTTTTTTCTCTCTTGCTGTTGGCAGGTAATTGTATGCAATAATAAGTTATGCAGCCCAGTATACTTACATGAGACACAGCTCTTAATAACAATACCATATAGCGGAGATGCTGAGTTGCGATAGGCACAATAATTATTAATTAATTGTGTGAATCTTTTTATTGTGCCTATCGAGACTCAGCATCTCCGCTATATGGTGAGTAGCAACTTTCCTTCTCTGGTATTGTTACATTCCACCCTGGATTTTCCTTTGTTTGATTTTTGCCTGACAGCTCTTAATAAGACATAATCAATCCTTGCATGGACTACAGGTCTGTTGTTCGAATCATTTACTTTGCTGTACCTTGCTTTAACTATCTTTGAGATCTGTGTAAATTCCATGATTTCCTCATTCTGCTTCAGTTTTCACAAAATATTGTAGTTATCTTCCTTCGATTTACTGCGTCTATGCTACACCATGATAAACTTAAGGTATTCTCCAAGATCATCTCATATCATTATACAAGAATCAGATGAGTGTATGCAGTGTCATCCATGACAGTGTGTGAATCTTACTCTATTTGGACCATGAAGATGGTGGTTGTAGTGGTGGTGGTGATTACGTTTTCATTGAACTTGATCATCACTATAGTACTCCATGTATTTTTACTCATTCCACCTCACATATCCTCCTGCACCACTGTCACTCATAATATGTTCTCCAAACTTGCACCTAATTACTACTGTTTGTTTCCAGACTGTTTGAGTGTTGTTTTATTTTTTTGTAACACTACATGATTTTGATGAACACTTGATTAACATTAACTAAAATATACTACTTACATTACGTATTTTTCTTATGTGAACTGCAAGATACACAGTTACAGATTCCATTTCAGTCTAAGAGACAAAAAGTAAACATATCTGCTGTATTCTTATGGCTTGAAAAACATATTTTCATGAAATTATATCTGTTTTCATTTTTTACAGATCTGGATTTTTTAAAGTGGTCACCTGTATATTGCGAAACAAATTTGCCATTTTGCAAGAATCACCTGCTAGAGGACAAAAATTGGTACATGGTAAGCTATGTGTGTTTCTATTTGTCATTTATTCTCCACTTACACAGGCACTTGGATGTACTGACTGCTTTTGAGTGTTTATTCTACTTTGTAATTGAGACTATGCTTCATTTTATTTTTGCAAGTATTTAGTGTTTAAGGACGTATTCATCTAAAAGCATTTGACTTTTTTGTTCACCACCATACCACGACAATGTAGACAACACACCACTTATGAATATTTTGTATGCTTACAGTTGCCATTGATCAATGGAATACAACAGAAATGTTTGAAAGAGAATCAACTGGTTCGATTCCAAGGTATGATTGTCGACATGCCTGATCCAGAATACTACTTGAGTTCATATGAAGTACAGAATAACACAGATGGACACAGAACAGTTAAATCCGGAAGATATTGTGAGATTTTAGATATTGGGGTGAGCTATTACATAATACTCTTTCCTGTTGTAATTTTTTCTTTTATTTAGGATTCAGCATAATTTTTTAGCAAACTTAGCAATAATCTTTTTAGAATAAAAAACTGGCTACTAATATTAACTGTGATTTGATTGTGTACTTACTATGTAACAGAAAATCAATGTCTGACATTCTTTTTTCAGTCAGAGGAACGCCTTGTAGAGGAATCTCCAAATAATGTTACCAGTGAACGACATCAGTTGTATTGTATAACTGACCCAACACTAAGTCCATGGGTTGTGAATGTATCCTTAAAGTAATTTGAGTAACAGACCTAGATTGTTAAAACTTGTGTACCTTTGTCTGTATTTTTAATCTCAGAGCTTCTTTTATAGCAGATAATCGTACTTTAAAAAAAAAAAGTTTTGACATGATATATAATAAATTGCAACTGTTTTCTTTTTTAAATGAGTAAAGTCCATAAAACTTCTAATTGATCTTCTTTTGGACTGGATTCCTATTTTTTGTGGTTGTATTGTACTTCTCTATGGATTAAATAAAGCTTTATATCTCGTCTTCATAGCAGGAAACACTGGGATGCTTTGCCCTACAGTGGAGTTCAGACTTAAAAAAGTAGAAAAATTTGCTGTGGAAGTTTATTCATATTGCTCATTTTCAATAATTAAATGGTTTTATATGTTACCTGATTTATTACTAGTTGTCTATAGCCTAGTGTGAGAACAATTAATTATTTCTGACCTCTTCTGCAACATTGAGACAAGAAAAAAAAGAACATACATTAAGTACAGATATCTTAATTTGTTCCTAATTAAGCTGAGTGAGAGTTTTGAAAACATCTCTGGGGAAAAATATTATTACTGCAGCTGAAGGCCAACCCACTTATGTCTTTGACCAAAATAATCAAGGTTATTAATAATAGCAAATAGTTGCCTGGGCCCATTCCAAACTTTTCTGTTCACTTCTGATACTAACGCATTATCTGTAAACAAACCCAAGTTCGTTGAGAGCAGACTACTGAATGAAAGACTGAGAACATCCAGGTACAATGCAGTGTTGATATCCAGTAGGTGGAAAGTTGTGATTGATGGTTCATGCAATGGATGGTACTAGACTGGGTCAAGGCTACCATAATGGCCCTGGTGTTGTGAGCAGCTCATCACACATGAAATACCCTTGTTGATGATTGTCAACTGTAGTAATGTAGTAATGAAATCAGCTATTTGGGGGGAGGATATTAAATCTGCCCCCCCCCCCCCAAAAAAAAATCTCTCTCTCTCTCTCTCTCTCTCTCTCTCTCTCTCTCTCTCTCTCTGTGTGTGTGTGTGTGTGTGTGTGTGTGTGTGTGGTTTTTGTTTGGGGGGGGGGGGCGTTATCATAACATCCTGCTAACAGATGAGCAGGTCCAGAACCATGAGGTTGGGCCCAGCCAACCCACTGAGACACGCAGCGAGCATGAGAGTCACAGCTGCTGATGACCCTGGTGTCCGATCTGGAAGTTGAAGGTAGTGGCAGGGGTGCCACTTGCGATTGTGGTCACAGCCAGAACTGGTTGCAATGGCAGGTCAGATAGACATACCCAAAGTCAAACACCTGATTCCTCCTCCATAACTGACAATCACTCCTTGGGGCCCCTCTGGACATCAGCCTAATGTGTGTGTCCAAACACAGGTTCCTTGAACATACGTGGGCCTATATACAGGCTGGGAATTTTGCCCAGGACACAGGAGGTCTAACAGTGTCTTATGGCAGTGCCCATGCAGTGTTTTGGCCAGATTGACTCCTATATTAGGAGTGGACAAATACATTGCAAGGAAGCTGCACAGGCCTTCCTTGGTAGATGATGTCTGCAAGGCCTTCCACACTTGTTTTCAACATAATGGACCATTAGCTCGGATTTTGCATTGAGTCTGGATGAAAACAGGCAGTTGTCAGGTGTCCGGTTTTGTTGACAGAAAGCCTGGAACTGCTTCAATGTAAATTGAAGCCCATTTTCGCACGCCAAGGTGCTGTCGATAGTGAATGTCATTGATACGTCATGGACGGTAGTAGAGGTGGTAGCGAGTGCCATCCAGTCCACAGAGCACTCTGAAACAGCCCTATAAAACCTGTGTGGGTCCTCTCCAATATATGGTCAGGGCAGTGCCAGGGTGAAAAAATTTAACACAAGGGACCATGCTTGGCAGGAGCAGCATGCAAATTTAGTGTTGGCATTGATGCCGGTCCAATAGATGTTTTGCTGGATCAATACCTTCATGCACATCATCCCACAATGTGAAGCATCAAGAAGCTGAAGGATGTGGGGCCAGAATGGAGGTGGAACTTGCATTCAGAGTTCTCTGTGGCAAATGTTAAGAAGCCCTTAATGGCATTGAGCCAGTACCGCAACACACAATAATTGCAAAAGGCCTGGTCGTACTGGTTGGAAACATACTCAAGGCACTCCGTCTGTACCGCAGACAAAACTTTCCACAGGTGCAGGTCGCGGAATGATGCCATGGCTATCTCATGCATGGTAAGTGGAATTGATCAAGGGATTCTTGTAGTTCTTGGTACAGGGCAAAACAAACTGTTTCTTAGCCATCGAAGTTCATGTTTGGGCTAAGAGGGAGGCAGGACAGGGTCTCTGTGCTGGAATGTTTGTCTGTAGGACAAAAGTCAATTTCATGGTGGTACCTGCTTAGAAACAATGTACAGGGCTGCAAATGCTGCACTGTCTTCTCTGGGAGCTTAAAATGATGCCCAAACTATGACACCAGGGATTTGTGGTCAGTTAACAGGTGAAATTTGATACCATATGAATTCATGTGAAATTTTTTGATCCCATAAATGACTGCTAACCCTTCTTTTTAATCTGGAAATAGTTACGGAGGTGAAGGCAATTGACTGTTCAGTACTTAGGTGACAAACCTGCCACTATTCTGTAGTGGGAATGTGTCAGTCACAGGAGTCCACAGCACGCCCAGTGTATGTGGCATCAGACTGGTGCCGCCATGAGAGCATCCTTGAATTGCTGAAAAGCCTATTTACAGGTGGCTGACCACAGATTTTTGGGTTGTGTGATTTGCATAGCTTGGGGAAAAAACTTGGCATAGTATGTGATTTTACCCAGAAATGACTGCAGCTGTTTAAGGATACTAGAGGTCGGTATCTTAACAGTCACACTGTGGTGGTGCTTGCGTGTAATATCTTCATGACTAAGAATGTTCTCCATCTATTTGACCTGGAGAAAAAGAAACTGCAGTGTTCCAACTGAAAGTGAAGCTCTTTTCCTAGAGTCATTTGAAAAGGGATCAGAGATTCTTTGGAAGTTATTGCATTGCTCAGCTTGCGTCAGACCTGTAATGGTGATAGTATCCAAATAAACAACACAGTGCAAAATACCTTGAATGGATTCTTCTAAATACTAGCAACCCTAAATGGTAAACGATATTACCTGTATAACGTGAATGGTGTATTTAAGACTAACAGCTGGCATGATGCATCATCAAGCAGCAGTTGTAGATATTCTTTGTTTAGATCTATCTTTGAAAAACAGTGGTCCGCAGCCAGTACATTTAAAGTTTAATGCTGATGAGGTATAGGATAGAGATAAAGATTGGCCTGGAAATTAATAACGGCAGTTCATGGCTGTTCGCATCCTCTGTTTCTAAAATAATGATCCTGTCTTTCTTCAGCCAATGTCACTTTCGTCTTCTAAATCATTCACAGTTATATCACGTTGGTTGATTATAGCCATATTGTTTTCTTCTTCACTTCCACTACATCTCATTCACTTGGAACATCAGAACAATTGTCCACAAACAGTTCAGCAAGAATCTCGCTTTCCGTCAACTGTTTTCGCGACATACTGCGCAAGGCAACAACTACAGTACTGACTATTTTGCGGTACTGATTGTTGGTGGTAAAACTGAAGCTCAAAATAAGTTCTTACTGTTGTTCACTGCACTGAATCCTCCAATTAATTTATAACCTTTTGTTAAATTCAGATAGTTATTGGAATGAGCAACAGGTCTCAGAAAATGCACACAGAACGAAAAATGTAAATTTATATGATCCATCCCCAACAGTTGGATGTGGAAACATGAGACATATGCAGTGTGTTGAGGACAGCTATTGGCATTGCCCATTGACTGATTGAAGCAGGGGAAATAACACCTTGATCCAGAAGCCAAACCAGTTCCTGTGGCAAGACTAGTACACTTGACCACTGAGTGGCAGAATATGCTGTTGAGTGAGTGCAACATGTCCCATTTCAGTGGATGGATCACAACCTGTGCCACCTGGATCCTTCCCCACACCTGCCTCTCTCATGGGCATACATAAATGGGAGTTGTTCTTGCCACACAGTTTTCAACATTGTAATCCTTACGGTCTGGATCACTGTCAGCTTCTGTCCCATTCACGCTTCCGCTGTTGACGTATTGTGCACTCAAAACTCTCTTCTTCAGTCTCCCTCTTCCTTTGTTCTATCTCCCCCTCCCAATCCATTCTTCCACATCACACACATGTGCACCCAGAACAAGCTCACTGGTGCCACATTCCCATTCTATGTTCGTACTGCCTCTTCCTTCTAGCTGTCAGCCCTCTTCCCTGTATCTCCTTCCCATTACAAGTGTGCAATCTTTCTTCCCTCACCCACTTCTCATGATAGTGAGTCTCTCTCTCTCTCTCTCTCTCTCTCTCTCTCTCTCTCTCTGTGTGTGTGTGTGTGTGTGTGTGTGTGTGTGTGTGTGTGTGTGTGTGTGTGTGGGGTGGGGGTAGTAGTACATAGTTCGTTTAAGGCAGACCCACAACATAAAGGTTACATATCTTAACAGTGGTAACTACATTTTTGTTTTTGTGAACCTTCTTCAGCACCATTTAGAATACATCAAAGCTAGGTTTCTTTTGTAACATTCCATATATTTCATCATTGTAGTAGCACCACAATTGGTAGTTACATTTTTTGTTGTTTTTCAGTTAGCCTCTGCCAGCTTGGACGTGTAGGTTTCTTTTTTTATTGGTTTTATTTTTTTCGGAACAATAGGAAATGGATAATGAATGCACTTGTGTGGACATACAAGAGGAATTGGCTGCCCTCTGGAAACAGGTAGAAACGGCATTGGCCTAGGGTCGATGGGCTTCAAGTTATTCCGTTAAGCTCCAGCAATGTTGAGGCACCTTACATCAAAGCTGCAGCACCTCTGGTGTTGCTGGAAACTGTAATGACACTGCATTTTCCGAAGTGTAAGATTTGACCAGTTTGCTCGTACTTTTTTGTGAATGACAGACAGTGGTGGAATTCGCATCTCTATTCAGAAGCATAATGGTCGCATTGTTGTATGACTACCAATACCAAAGAGTGGTGGGAATTGTTCTTCTGGTCTGTAAGGATGGCATTCTGTTCTCCATCGTGGAAAACATGAGTCAGTGGGGGTGAGAATGGCTGCAGCAAGAGGGGAATGAAGTTCAAGAAAACACATAATTATTCATCAAGCTAGGGCAGATACAGCTGTCTGCCCTCATTTGTTGGGTGCAGCCTGGTGTTGAATCATAGATTCTTTATGTTGATGTAGTGGCGGCAGTTGTTTGTGAAGGTCACACACACAGCTGGGAGGTAGCACAATGATAAGAAGTTAGTGCAGCAGTCTTGCAGACCCGAGTGTCTGCGCTTAGTGATGGTCGTACTGGATTCCATGAGCAGCTTAACAGTGTGGAACGTCAGACCCTGACAAGTACGATCAGTGGTTGACAGATGAAGGCTGTCTAACCTGCCACACAGGCCCACTGCACTCTGTTGCTGAACTCTTCACTGACCGGTTCACTGCCAGTAGGTCATTGGACCTGCCTTTTCATAGTGTTCTTGCGGCAATTTATTTTGCTGTTGGGTGGCAAATGCATGCATGCCAAGTGACACAATGCTATGTCACCTAGTCGTTACCAGTCTCGCCACATTGGTGTTATTTGCTAGTTGATTGTGTCATTAGCTACCTGCCTTTGGGATGCTAACTGGATCACTGTGTCCTTTACAAATGTCTGCTTGTGTCTATGTGCGGATGGATGTGTGTGTGTGTGTGTGTGTGTGTGTGTGTGTGTGTGTGTGTGTGTGTGGGGGCGCGCGCGAGCGTGCGAGTGTATACCTGTCCTTCTTTCCCCCTTGGGTAAGTCTTTCCGCTCCCGGGATTGGAATGACTCCTTACCCTCTCCCTTAAAACGCACATCCTTTCGTCTTTCCCTCTCCTTCCCTCTCTCCTGACGAAGCAACCATTGGTTGCGAAAGCTAGAATTTTGTGTGTGTGTATTTGTTTGTTTGTGTTTCTATCGACCTGCCAGCGCTTTCGTATAGTAAGTCACATCATCTTTGTTTTTAGATATATTTTTCCCACGTGGAATGTTTGTGTGTGTGTGTGTGTGTGTGTGTGTGTGTGTGTGTGTGAGAGAGAGAGAGAGAGAGAGAGAGAGAGAGAGAGAGACTGTATTACACTGGCAGTTGATCAGTTCCACCTTGTGTTCTATGTAGAAATGGCTGCTTTAAGCTGTTTCTGACAATTGAATTTTGTCTCTGATGATATATTGAAGTTTCAGCATCTAAGTAATCAACTGCCAAACAACAGATCCTAAGTCTCATGTTTGATCATTAGGATTTTTGTCTGTCACTTATAACTTCTTTTGCTTTTGGCAATGTTTGTTGATGTGAAAAATGCTTAGTTAGATCATGGTTGGTAATCTACATTAAACTGTATGTCCCTCTATAAATTGCCAGCCAAGTCAGTTCTAAGGCCAAAAGAAACAACGGAATACCACGTCCTATTGCAGCATGCTCAGTAAGTCACTGTGGTCTTCAAACCACCCTTGGATTAATGACAGCTTTACCTTTTTCATATTGTCTGTTTTATAATTGTTAGTGTATTTGCAGCATTCTGCAATGTTTCCAGTCATACTGCTTTCTGTCATAAAGAAATGTAGACATGTCATTCTGCTTGTAAAGGATGTATTTGTCCTTAATTTGCTTGAAGTACTTACGAGATCAGCAAATGATAATGACGCCTAATGAAGATGAGAACACTGAAACTGTGTCGAAGCGTCAGAAAGGGTCAGATGTCGATGCCTGCTTAATAAAGGTAACTGTTAATTTTTATTTGTAATTGGAGTCTATAAAGCATTCAGAAAATTTGAAGAGATTGTTGTTGAAACGCTTTCTCATGTTTTGTTGGTTTATAAATAAGACACGATAATTTTATTTGTGACCCAAAGTAGGACACTGTACTAGACGGAGCAGTGATTAAGACATTGAATACCTGTTTCGGAGGAGTATGCTTCAGATCACTGCCGAGCCACACAGTATTCCATTGTTGCTCTGAATTGCTGCCAGGATGGATCCTTCATTGAGGCCTGCTGTCAGCAAACACACTAATGCTCTGTCTTCAGTGACTTTGATGTGAAGGTGATATTCATCTGATAACCTTCACCTCTTTTAAACAGCAAGATTTTGTAAAAGATATTTGAACCTTGTCGATTTGCCATATTATGACCAGTCAGTAACAGTTGTGATATTGTTAGTTGTCATTTGGAACAATCAGCAGATCCTATTTTAATTGTACAATGTGTATGAAAAACTTAAATTTTGCAAAGTTAGTATTGTCTGGACGCTCACCAACTTGACAGGTAATCAGAGAACTTGGTGAATGAGAACATGTGGACGTAAAGGCATAAATCTAAGGCATTCCATGGCAGAAGTGCACACTTTCTGAATGAATCATAACTGGTACTGTATCCTAGTTATGTCAAACCATGCATGAAGTGAACTACTTTATGGAGTGGAAACAGAGAGGTTCCCAAGAAGAATATGGAGCTGTGTATATGTCGTGTGGAAGGGGGGGGGGGGGGGGGGGAGGGACAGTTTTCAGTGATAGTTTTTGAGAGAATGTGTAGCTTTCTGTTGTTACACAATTTGTGGAAGAAAATTGGTAAATTTGCACGTTTACATTATCCAACCCATGGCAATAGTCTGCATGTAACATGGATTCTGTACATAAAATTGAGGCAGGTCTTCCAGCACTTGCATAAATCATCAAACCTTGCACCATCATGCATTCAAAGCTATTCAGTGCTCCAACAGAATTACTTTGTAATTAACCCTTTAGTCCAGATGAATCACTTAAATCAGTTGATGTTGTTGTTGTTGTTGTTGTCTTCAGTCCTGAGACTGGTTTGATGCAGCTCTCCATGCTACTCTATCCTGTGCTAGCTTCTTCATCTCCCAGTACCTACCGCAACCTACACCCTTCTGAATCTGCTTAGTATATTCATCTCTTGGTCTCCCTCTATGATTTTTACCCCACTACACTGCCCTCCAATACTAGATTGGTGATCCCTTGATGCCTCAACACATGTCCTACCAACCGATCCCTTCTTCTAGTCAAGTTGTGCCACTTCTCTTCTCCCCAATCCTATTCAATACCTCCTCGTTAGTTATGTGATCTACCCATCTAATCTTCAGCATTCTTGTGTAGCACCACATTTCAAAAGCTTCTATTCTCTTCTTGTCCAAACTATTTATTGTTTATGTTTCACTTCCATACATGGCTACACTCCACACAAATACTTTCAGAAATTACTTCCTGACACTTAAATCTATACTCGATGTTAACAAATTTCTCTTCTTCAGAAACACTTTCCTTGCCATTGCCAGTCTACATTTTATATCCTCTCTACTTCGACCATCATCAGTTATTTTGCTCCCCAAATAGCAAAACTCCTTTACTACTTTAAGTGTCCCATTTCCTAATATAATTCCCTCAGCATCACCCGACTTGATTCGACTACATTCCATTATCCTCGTTTTACTTTTGATGATGATCATCTTATATCCTCCTTTCAAGACACTATTCATTCCGTTCAACTGCTCTTCCAAGTCCTTTGCTATCTCTGACAGAATTACAATGTCATCGGCGAACCTCAAAGTTTTTATTTCATCTCCATGGATTTTAATACCTACTCTGAATTTTTCTTTTGTTTCCTTTACTGCTTGCTCAATATACAGATTGAATAACATTGGGGAGAGGCTACAACCCTGTCTCACTCCCTTCCCAACCACTGCTTCCCTTTCATGTCCCTCGACTCTTATAACTGCCATCTGCTTTCTGTACAAATTGTAAATAGCCTTTCCCTCCCTGTATTTTACCCCTGCCACCTTTAGAATTTGAAAGAGAGTATTCCAGTCAACATTGTCAAAAGCTTTCTCTAAGTCTACAAATGCTAGAAACGTTGGTTTGCCTTTCCTTAATCTTTTTTCTAAGATAAGTCATACAGTCAGTATTGCCTCACGTGTTCCAGTATTTCTACGGAATCCAAACTGATCTTCCCCGAGGTCGGCTTCTACCAGTTTTTCCATTCGTCTATAAAGAATTCGTGTTAGTATTTTGCAGCTATGGCTTATTGAACTGATTGTTCAGTAATTTTCACATCTGTCAACACCTGCTTTCTTTGGGATTGGAATTATTATATTCTTCTTGAAGTCTGAGGGTATTTCGCCTGTCTCATACATCTTGCCCACCAGATGGTAGAGTTTTGTCAGGACTGGCTCTCCTAAGGCCGTCAGTAGCTCTAAGGGAATGTTGTCTACTCGCGGGGCCTTGTTTCGACTCAGGTCATTCAGTGCTCTGTCAAACTCTTCACGCAGCATCCTATCTCCCATTTCATCTTCATCTACATCCTCTTCCATTTCCGTAATATTGTCCTCGAGTACATCTCCCTTGTATAGACCCTCTATATACCCCTTCCACCTTTCTGCTTTTCCTTCTTTGTTTAGAACTGGGTTTCCATCTGAGCTCTTGATATTCATACAACTGGCTCTCTTTTCTCCAAAGGTCACTTTAATTTTCCTGTAGGCAGTATCTATCTTACCCCTAGTGAGATAAGCCTCTACATCCCTACATTTGTCCTCTAGCCATCCCTGCTTAGCCGTTTTGCACTTCCTGTCGATCTCATTTTTGAGACGTTTGTATTTGTTTTTGCCTGCTTCATTTACTGCATTTTTATATTTTCTCATTTCATTAATTAAATTCAATATTTCTTCTGTTACCCAAGGATTTCTACTAGCCCTCGCCTTTTTACCTACTTGATCCTCTGCTGCCTTCACTATTTCCTTCCTCAAAGCTACCCATTCTTCTTCTACTGTATTTCTTTCCCCATTCCTGTCAACTGTTCCCTTATGCTCTCACTGAAGCTCTCTACAACCTCTGGTTCTTTCAGTTTGTCCAGGTCCCATCTCCTCAAATTCCCACCTTTTTGCAGTTTCTTCAGTTTTAATCTACAGGTCATAACCAATAGATTGTGGTCAGTCCACATCTGCACCTGGAAATGTCTTACAGTTTAAAACCTGGTTCCTAAATCTCTGTCTTACCATTATATAATCTATCTGACACCTTTTAGTATCTCCAGGGTTCTTCCATGTATACAATCTTCTTTCATGATTCTTAAACCAAGTATTAGCTATGATTAAGTTATGCACTGCCCAAAATTCTACCAGACGGCTTCCTCTTTCATTTCTTAGCCCCAATCCATATTCACCTACTATGTTTGCTTCTCTCCCTTTTCCTACTGACGAATTCCAGTCACCCATGACTATTAAATTTTCGTCTCCCTTCACTACCTGAATAATTTCTTTTATCTCACCATACATTTCATCAATTTCTTCATCTGCAGAGCTAGCTGGCATATAAACTTGTACTACTGTAGTAGCCGTGGGCTTTGTGTCTATCTTGGCCACAATAATGCATTCACTATGCTGTTTGTAATAGCTTACCCGCACTCCTATTTTTTTATTCATTATTAAACCTACTCCTGCATTACCCCTATTTGATTTTGTGTTTATAACCCTGTAGTCACCTGACCAGAAGTCTTGTTCCTCCTGCCACCGTATTTCACTAATTCCCACTATATCTAACTTTAACCCATCCATTTTCCTTTTTAAATTTTCTAACCTACCTGCCCGATTAAGGGATCTGACATTCCACACTCCGATCTGTAGAACACCGGTTTTCTTTCTCCTAATAACGACATCCACTTGAGTAGTCCCCTCCCGGAGATCCGAATGGGGGACTATTTTACCTCCGGAATATTTTACTCAAGAGGATGCCATCATCATTTAACCATACAGTAAAGCTGCAAGCTGTATGCAGATGAATTGCATCCAATTTTCATTGTATTTTCTTTGTAAATAGTTTGTTTAAATAATACTTGTCAATCATTTGTTGATCATATTGTCATATGAGTAATGCATTCAACCTTTCCTTGTTTCACATTGAATTAATGTATTTTCCTGCTTCTGATTACTTTATGGAATTTAAATGCAGGGACCTGCATTCTTTGGAAAAAATCATATACCTCTCTTCTTTTGCTTTCTCTCTTAAGATTTATTATAACACTAGAATCATATGAAAAAAGTTCCAATTCTGCTTGTTGAAGTTAAGTGGGTGGTTGTCCAAGTATATAAGAAACAGGAGTGGACCCAAAATTCAACCATTTGGGTTTCCCTTTGTGTTTTTTCCCTGACACTAAAAATTTCTAAGCTCACGACATTGTTTGTATTATTCAGCACAACCCTTTGCATTCAGTTTGATAAATATGAGTCAAACTTTTCCCTACACACTCATGTGCGGAAAGAAGAAACTAAAATAGGGGAAAAAATTTTCAAATTGTATTTTGCTGGGTGATTCATGTATGACTTGCATCTGTCTTGTACGTAAAGCGCAAAAATCTCAGTAAATAATGTTTTTTGTTCCATGAAGGTTCAGGGAAACTGCCACATGTCAATAACTTGATGTCATGATATTTTGGCCTGTCTCCTGGCCATCTTCAGGTGTTGAAATTTCACCGAGATCCCCTGTTGAAAACCATAGTGGCACATGGATGGTGTAACCAGTCATCACTGCTTGTGTATTGCTAGAATGCGTGTGTCGCTGCTCCAAGTCTTTGCATTGGTGAGCGCCCTCCTTGGTGAAAGGTTGCTTCGACGATATAAGATTGATTATCTTCACTTGGTAAAATCCAAGAACGACTTCAGCTGTGCAAAGCACGAAGTTTTTCTATAATAGGATTGCATGCACCATATAACTGGAAACTGCGGTCCCAATTTATAAGGGTCTCGGACAGCTGTGTTTCTAATGATTAATTGATAATATCATCCAAAAAGTTTGAAGTATGGACCACAATGTTCGTTTCGTTGTGCTTCATTAAATGACCAGTAGATTTAGTGTTTTGCAGTAGCTGATTTGCTGTCTTGGAGTAAGTGAGTACATCGCTGACATTCCACTGAGCACTCTATAACAGTGTGTGTCGTTTGCCCTATTTGTGATTTGCCACACTTACATGGAATCTTACAAAACATCTGCATTGTACAGCTCTACGTTGTATTTGTCAGATCCCAGAAGCAAGAAGTGCCGAGATTTTTGATTTAGGGCAAAATTTTCTTGGAAACATTTCCAGTGTACGGGATGTCCCTGGAGGAATGGTCAATATTTAGGGGTATGACAGGAATGATCTTCCAAAGCAAAATAGTGTAGTAAATGAGGACTCTAAAATACATATCTTAAGTACTATGAGCATTTCTTTATCTTCGATACTATGAAAGAAATCTCTTCTACTGCAACCTCTTAGCTTTCCATATTTTCAGGTATACATTGGCTTTGAAGTGCATACCCTTAAGAGCTTTGAGCACTTGTTCAGAAGAAGAGATGTTTCACAGTAGCAAAGGTGAACAACAAGTGCTTATAGTTCCTAAGATGTGCCTTTTAGAGCCCACGTTTACTGGACTTTTTTTGCTTGAAATTGTTGTTCTTTTCATATCCCTGAATATGTACCATTCCTCGTGGGTCACCCTATATAACAGGTAGGCTGTCATCTTGAAGGCCTCAGCCTCTACCTTGTTGTGTCATTTGTATGTTTGTAGCATTCTGTGTATCTGGTGAGATGAATATACATTTTCCTGGAACATAGTTGAATGTGTTACAACTTTCCTTGCAGGTTACCAGCATCTGAGATGATATGGGCTTGAGGTATTCAGAACACCCAGTGTTTGTGTCAGATGGTAGCAACTAGTTGCAGGATCTGTATGAGTGAACTTTCGAAATATTGGGTGTCCAACTCCGCCATTAATCATACAATGAACTAAGACAACTAAACAAGGGTAATGACCTCCGTTCCCATAGTAAATTTTATGTTTTCATGTATGGAGTTTCAATGTGGAAGGAACTCGCGGAAACGGTTCAAACCATGAGGCAAACTTTAGAGGTATCATCAGTGTATCGCCAAAATACTGTTGATTTTGAAAGTGCTGAGTCTAATACCTTAAAGTCTTCCATCTACTGTTATTACAAGACTGTAAACGTGTTTCACATACTAGCTCATGAATTTCTTTGGTTATAGATGCACTTTACTCTAAGTTTGGTAAAAGGAAATGAAAACTTCAGTTTGGTGAATAAAAAGCTAGTTAGATGGCAGTCGTCAAAAAAGGGTTCATTGGTGTAGTAGATACTGCAATGGAAAACAAAAAATTATTTTCAAGTGAAGCCTTCAATTGTTGAAGCTGCTTCATGCCAACACTTGTAATTTTACTGACCTGTCCAACTCCTCATACATCTTCTTTCGTTGCCCAGTTGGTGTTAGATGCATTTTTTAATGTTTCAAGTCAGTACTGTTGAAGTTGATTTTCATTTGATACTTATTTAATGTCATTGCCCACACTGATGATGACCAGCTCAATAATTTTTACTAGAAAGGTTACGTAGTTGCATAGACTTTGAGCAGTCTCAATTAAATGAGGAAGTGGCTGTGATACAAGATCCATTTTTAATGACTATTCAATTTGAATTTTGCACAGCTGACTGTGTGTAGTGCTGATTATCATGAAATTTACTCTGCTTGCTCAAAACTCACTGACTACATACACCTATCTGTACTCTACAGTGGAAACTCCAGGATGGAATATCAACAGATATGAAAAGGAAACACTGCTACTCACCATAAAGATGACACATCGAGTTGCAGCCCTGTACAATGAAAATATTACAGTAACAGTCGTTCTGTTGTGCCTATCTGCAACTCAGTGCGTCATAGTTATGGCGAGTAGCAATCTATTCTTTTCATAATTTCTGATATCTGTGCTCTACTATAGTTTGGACTGAATGGCAGTGCCAGTGATTGTAGTACGTGTTTAAAAATGTGCGGAAAGGGTTTTATACAATGCTAAAATACATTGCTGTTATTCCGGAAAAGAACAGATGTCCGGAATGATGGTGGGTGTACACATTTGGTTGTATATCCATAAAATTGCATTATTATTTTACGTGCTAATTTATTTAGCAGAATTTTGAGTGTTCTGGCAAAGTCCTCAAAAATTTAAATGGAAACTCTAATGTTACATTTGAAATGTTTTATAAATGAACATGTTATTCTAGTATAAGTATGCACTTTTGGAAACTGAAATAAAAGGGTTATAAACCAGTAACATTGGCTTTTTGGTATGATGACTTTTTAACATTCAAGCATTGTAATTCTCATGGCAACAATTTTATATAAAGATACACGGAACAGCCAAAGAAACTGGTACACCTGCCTAATGTTGTGTAGGGCCCCTGCGAGCAAGCAGAAGTGCCGCAACATGATGTGGCATGGACTCGACTAATATCTGAAGTAGTGTTGGATGGAACTGACACCATGAATCCTGCAGGGTTTTCCATAAATCCAAGAGAGTACAAGGGGGTGGAGATCTCTTCTGAAGAGCATGTTGCAAGGCATCGCAGATATGCTCAATAATGTTCATGTCTGGGGGGTTTGATGGCCAATGGAAATGATTAAACTCTGAATAGTGTTCCTGGAGCTACTTTGTAGCAATTCTGGTCATTTGGGGTGTCACGTAGTCCTGCTGGAATTGCCAAATTCTGTTGGAATGCACAGTGGACATGAATGGATGCAGGTGATCACACAGGATGCTTACGAATGTGTCACCTGCCAGAGTCGTATGTAGACGTATCAGGTGTCCCATATCATTCCAACTGCACACGCCCCACACCATTAGAGAGACCCCAGGGTGTCCACAGCTCTTTTGTGGAAATGTGCGTGGCAAGCATGGGACTCCGAGCTTGTGCAGTGCTCTGTCCTTGCTCCCCCCTCTCCCCACCCCTTCCCTTCCCCTTCTCATTCTCTTCTGCAGTATGTTTTGCACCTACGTCTGGAGACAGGTGCTTGTGAACGAATGAAGTGATTTCTCTTCTTTTATCTCTACAATGTAAAGTATCTGTCCTTACTTTGTCTTTCTCTTTTTTTTATTCTTTTCTTTTCCTTCTCTGCTGCAGCATTTGAGAATTCTCTTCTCTTCTCTTCCTTTTATTTGTTCCTCCTGTTTTCTTTCTTTCCTGTCTGTGCATGTCTGAAGGCCGGCCCACGCGTACCCACGTCGGTGACGGGGTAACGCGTAGCTCCCCACCCTAGGTAGACAAGTAGTGCATGTACATACCCCCTGGTAAAGGCCAGGCCCAGGGAGGGGAGATTACCCGAACTGGTACCTTCCGAACATGCAGATTGGTCCCTCCATCCATTTCTTGGTAGATGTGACCTGAGGTGTGGACAATCGCCTATGGTGGGAGTGCCCTCAGAGAAGGTCCCCACTAGGAAGGACACACAATTGGAGATGCCAGTAATCACGGGGAATACTTTTGTGATGGTTTCTTCTACTTCTATAACTTCTGCCCACAAGAGAAAGCTAGATGAGCCTCAGCTACAGAAAATTTTTCCATCAGTGCCGAAGTTCCTAGTTATTACTTGGTCTGACGAAGATCAAGACTTCTCAACAGTACACCCTTTCATTATTCAGAAAGGTGTCGACGCAATTGCAGATCCTGTGAAGTCTTGTTCCCCATTACGAAATTGTACCTTGTTGTTAGAAACATACAGTGCCCTCCAGGCACAAAAATTGCTTTGACACCTTCCCCATCCGGGTGGAAGCGCACCTTACTTTAAACTCATTGTGTGGATGTAGTTTATATAAAATAACTCAATGGATTATCAAAGGAGGACATTCAAAATTACCTGTCTGATCGGAGGGTGATGGCCGTACATAGAGTACTAAAAAGTGTTGAAAAGGAATTCGTACCGATTTGCACTTTCTTTTTTACTTCCATTGAACAATGAAGCAGTATATGAGATAATTTCAGTTCGCCTTACATCCCCAACCCTAGGTGTAGCCATCAGTGTAAGAGGTTTAATAATACCAGGCAGTTGTGTTCCAATACGGCCAAATGGATTACCTGTGGCAGGGATGCCCATGAGGATGACTCTCCACCCCCATCCCCTCGTTGCATCAACTATATGGGTGACCAAGCTGCTTCCTCTAGAGATTGCCCTATTTTTAAAGAGGAACAAATTATTCTGGAAATCTGAGTGCTGCTCATAAGTTATTCACCAGTAGAAAGCCCACTGTGCTCCCAGTGGGTAAGTATAGCACTGTTCTCACCTCTGCTCGATCTACTTAGGAGGTATCCATGCAGACTTGCGATCTCACCTTTAGCACCTCGGTCGTCAGATCGGCCAGCCCAAAGAACGCCTGTTCAACCTCCCCACTATCACCTGCTCACTCTAAGGCTCAACCTTCATTGGCTCCTGCTAAACCACGGCCCCCAAAATTGGATGCCCAGACTTCCAAACAACAACCTACTCATGAAGATTTTTTACTTACTCAGACCTCACACCTCACAACCATCAACTCCTCCTCCATTTCTGTGTCCTGCTTCCAAGAAGGCTCATAAGAAAAACAGTTCCTCTCCTTCCCTGCCTCAGCATCTCTCTTCAACAGCACCACCAAGCAGTAGCCATCCTCGGCCATCTTCCATGTCGCCAAGACGCACTGCTGGCGGCCGATCAACCAGCTGATCACTGGCAGTAGAAGCTGCCCCTGAACACCCTATGGATCAGAATATTCTGCCTTTGGCTAAATGCCATTCCACACTGTCTGTCACCAGCTGTCAGCAGTCGCTGAGTTGATGGCCACTGTGGTGAGATTTTTCCTTTTTTCGTCCACCCTATGTCAGTTATCCATTGGAATATCCGCGGAATTCGCTCCAAATAGGGATGAACTGTCGATCCTCTTACAGTCCTCCTCCTCAGTCGTCTTCTGTCTTCGGTAAACAAAGCTATGCCTCCATGATTGCTTAGTCTTCCTTCATTTCCAATTGATCTGGTTTGAACTCCCTTCTGTTGTCAGCGTTCCGGCACGTGGGGGACTTATAATTCTTCTCCATGAGACTATCCGTTATCACACAATCCACTTACACAGTTCCTTCCAAGCTGTTGCTGTATGTCTTTCTCTTTCTGGATTCACCTTCTCTCTTTGTACCATATACATTCCATTGTCCACACCAATGGCAAGAGCCATTCTCCTTCATCACCTCCCACCCCCACCCCCACCCCCTATTTGCTGGTTGGGGACTTAAACGCCCACCACCCGCTTTGGGGATCTTCGCGTCCTTATCCGAGAGTCTCTGTATTGATTGACCTCTTCTACCAAGTGGATCTTGCTTGCCTCGACACTGGGGAACCTACATTTCTGTCTGCCTCCACGTCAACCTACTCTCATTTGGACCTTTCAGTCGGCACTGTTCGGCTGGCTAGGTGCTTTGAATGGTTCGCTCTTGCTGATTCACACTTAAGTGACCATTTTCCATGTGTCCTTCAATTACAGCCACAATTGCCGTCTATGCGCCCAAGACTGGAAGTTTTTTCAAGCCAATTGGACACTTTTCTCCTCTCTAGCAACATTTGATGACCATCAATTTCCTAGTGTCGATGATCAGGTCACTCATGTTACAGAAGTTATTCTTACAGCCGCGGACTATTCAGTACCTCGTATATCCTCTTTGCCCTGGTGCCCCCCAGTTCCTTGGTGGAACGAGGTGTGTTGTGATGCAATACAAGAGCAGAGACGTACTCTTTGCATTTTCTGCCATCATCCTATGTTGGCCAACTGCATCTGCTATAAGCAGTTAACTTGCACAATGCTGTCTCATCATACGCAATAGCAAGAAGGCAAGCTGGGGTTTCTTTACTAGCTCCTTTAATACCTTCACTCCCTCATCAGTTGTTTGGAGTTGAATCCGACGGATATCCGGCATGTCCAGTTTTTCCCTGACCTCTGGGCTAATTGTCACGCAGGATACCTTAGTGGACCCAGTCGCAATCTCTAACTGATTGGGTCGACACTTTGCTGAGATTTTGAGTTCTTCTAATGACCCACCAGCCTTTATTCTGAAGAAGTGGGTAGCAGAATAGCGACCTGTTCCTTTTTCCTATCAAAATCGCGAGAGCTATAATACGTTTTTTCTATGCGGGAACTGAGACATGCACTCTCCTCCTCTCACTCTTCTGCTCCGGGACCGCACAGTATTCACATCCAAATATTGCTGCATCTATCATACCCTAGTCTGTGTTACCTCCTTAGCCTTTGTAATCAACTTTGGGTCGACAGTACCTTTCCCAAAAGATGGCGGGAAGCTATTGTCATTCCTGTTCCGAAACCTGGAAAGGACAAACATCTCCCCACCAGGTATTGCCCAATCTCTCTCACGAGTAGTGTTGGTAAGGTTTTGGAGCATATAGTAAATTGCTGTTTAGGCTGGTGGCTGGAGTCCAGAAACCTTTTAACAACTGCCCCATGCGGTTTCCAATAGCGTCATTCCGCAGTTGACCATGTTGCTCTCTACATTTATATCATGAACAATTTTCTCATAAAATGCCAAACAGTAGCCATATTTTTTGATCTGGAGAGGGCATAAGATACCTGTTGGAGGACAGGCATCCTCTGCACACTGTTCTCTTGGGCTTTCGAGGTTCACTACACCTTCTCATATGTGAATTTATGACAGCGCGCACATTTGAGGTGCAGGTGAACACTACTCTATCCTGTACTTTCTTCCAAGAAATCGGGGTGCCCCAAGGCACCGTGTTAAGTGTTGTACTGTTTGCTATCGCCATAAATCCAAGTATGTATTGTCTCCATCCTGATGTCTCAGGCTCCCTCTTTGTTGATGATTTTACAATCTACTACAGCTCTCAACAAACCAGCCTTCTTGAACGACATCTTCAAGGATGTCAGGGCAGTGTAACAGGTCCTCTGCTTTTTATGATTTACCTAAACGATCTCTTTGATGGTATTGACAGCAGCCTTAGACTGTTTTCCGATGATGCTGTAGTCTACAGGAAAGTAGTCACACGAAAGTTGTGAACAAATCAATGAGGATTTGCAGAAAATAAATGCGTGGTGTAATGACTGACAGTTATCTCTCAATATTAGTAAGTGTAACCTACTATGTTTAACAAGGTGAAAATCCCCATTAATGTAAGAGTACAAAATAAATGCCCAGTCTTAGGAAGTGGTAACGTCCATCAAGTATCAGGGTGTGACTATTTGAAATGATCTCAAATGTGGAATGATCAGATTACACAAGTAACGGGTAAGGCGAACTCTAGATTGCGGTTTATTGGTAGAATACTGAAGCGATGCAGTCCTTCAGCAAAGGAAATTGCTTACAATACATTAGTTCGTCCAGTCTTGGAGCATTGTTCTTCTGTATGGGACCCTTACCAGTTGGGTCTGGTTCAAGAGATTGAGAAGGTCCAAAGAAGAGCAGCAAGATTCGTGAATGGTACATTTAGCCATCGTGAGAGCGTTAGAAATCTCATAGAAAGTTTGAAGTGGGACACACTTGCAGATAGTAGACAGCGCGCTCACTAAATTCCGAAATCCAATCTTCACCGAGGATGTAAAGCATATATTATTACCACCAACTTTCAAATTGCGCAATGATCACCATTCAAAGATAATGGAAATAAGAGCTAGTACTGAGGCATTCAGACAGTCGTTTTTCCCTCGCGCGATACGCGAGTGGAGTAGGGGGGGGGGGGGGGGGGGGTATATGACTTTGACGCAAATTGTGCCCTCCGCCACACACCGCTCGGTTGCTAGTGGAGTACACACCGCTCGGTTGCTAGTGGAGTATATATGTAGATGTAGATGTCTCGATCGCCTTCACTCATAGAACATTGAAACCGGTTTCCGATTTTCTCCCAGTAAGACCGTCTGTGTAAATTTATGGCGTCATAAGTAGTTTTATCCATCTTTTCTACATCTAGGCCCTGTTGACCTTCCATTCGCAGGCATTGCCAAATTATTGGGACTTCCGTTTGACAGAAAACTGTGCTGGTCTTCCTACGATCCATATCTTTCGGCTCGCTGTCTGTGATCCCTCAACACCCTCGGTGTTCTGCGTGATACCTCCTGGGGAGTGGCCCGAGTGGTCCTCCTCCGTGTATATCACCTTAGTGCACTCGAAATTGGACTTTGGAAGCATAGTTTACTCCTCTGCAGGGTTGTCTATTCTTCAGCGCGTAGATTCTGTCCACCACTGTGGATTGCGTTTAGCGTCTGGAGCTTTCTACACTAGCCCCTTGGACAGCCTTTACACTGACATTGTGAACCTCCACTGTCCAGTGGGCTAGCTGTCCTGAGTCGTTACGCTAGTCATCTGTCGTCGATGCCTGCTCATCCGACCCATGCCCTTTTTTTAGACTCCTCCTTGGATTTAGGGTATGCAGGCAGCCCTTCCTCTCTACTACCACCGGGAGTCTGTCTCCATCAACTGCTACGTTCACTTTCTTTCCAATTTTCTAAAACTTTCTTGACAAATGGGGGTACCATGCCACCTTGGCTTCGCTCCCAGACCTACCTTCTCCGTGACCTTTGTCAGCTTTCCAAGGATAGTAACCGCCCCCTCCCCAATAGTTTATTGTTGGGCACTTGCTGCTCTATGCACACAAGTGGAGGATGCCACATTTATTGACACTGACAGCTCCAAGACCACCTTTGGTGTCGGGATGGCTGTATTATTGACGATACCCCAATTAGAATTCAGCTTCCCGACCAGTGTTCGGTTTTTACTGCGGAGCTTTACGCTATTTTTCAGACTATCCAATACATCCGTCACCATCAGTGGATACAGTATATTATATGCTCGGATTTGCTTAGCTCTCTTCTCATTCTCCAAGCTCTTTATCCCGTCCACCCTCTGGTCCACCGGATTCAGCACTGCCTCCACTTGCTCCACTTGGGAGGCATCTCTGTGGCATTCCTCTGGATCCCAGGACATGTTAGTATATGCGGAAACGAGGCAGCCGATATAGCAGCAAAGGCTGCTGTCTCTCTTCCTCGGCCTGCTGTTTGCATGGTTCCCTTTGCCGATCTACAGAGCGTTTTATGTTGTCATGTTGCACCTTTATGGCACACACATTAGTCTGCACTTTAGGGTAATAAATTACTGAACATAAAACCTCTTCCCTGTGTTTGGACCTCTTTCTCCTGGCCTCGTCATCTGGAGGAGGTAATTTTAACTAGACTCCGGGTTGGGCACTGTCTTTTTAGCCATCGATATCTTTTAAATGGCGATCCTCACCTGCTTTGTCCCCACTGCTCTCAGTTGTGGACAGTGAGACACCTTTTACTTCAGTGCCCCTAATTTAATGTGCTACGGGCCCATTTACAGCTGTCGCCTGATATATGTTCCCTTCGACAGATGATGCACGCTCAGCCGATTGTGTCCTTGAGTTTATATGTGTAAGTGAGATGACATCAGTCATTTGAAGCTCTTGTCAGGGAAAACAATCGCCCTTCGTTAGCTAAGATTTCCTTCCGTTTTTAGTTTCCCTTCTTCTTGAGTTTCGCTCCCATTGCTGCTGATTTATTCCCGTTTTTACCCTTCACTAAGCCACAGAATGGGCACTTATGACCATAGCTGTTTTGCCCCTAAACACACACACACACACACACACACACACACACACACACATTTACCATTAAAGAGCCTCCACCAGCTTGAACAGTCCCCTGCTGACATGCAGGGTCCATGGATTCAGGAGGTTGTCTACATACATGTCCATCCGCTCGATACAATTTGGAATGAGACTTGTCCGACTAGGCAACATGTTTCCAGCTGTGAACAGTTCAATGTCAGTGTTGATGGGCCCAGGCGAGGCATAAAGCTTTGTGTCATGCAGTCATCAAGGGTACACGAGTGGACCTTCGGCTCCAAAAGCATATATCGATGATGTTTCGTTCAAAGGTTTGCGTGCTGACACTTGTTGATGGTCCAGCAGTGAAATCTACAGCAATTTGTGGAAGGGTTGCACTTCTGTCATATTGAATGACTCTTTTGAGTCATTGAACCCATCCTTGCAGGATCTTTTTCTGGCTGCAGCGATGTCAGAGATTTGATGTTTTACTGGATTCCAGATATTCATGATACACTCGTGAAATGGTCGTATGGGAAAATCCCCACTTCATCACTGCCTCATAGATGCTGTGTCTCATCACTCGTGCGCCAACTATAACACCACGTTCAAACTCACTTAAATCTTGATAACCTGCTGTTGTAGCACCAGTAACCGACCTAACAGCTCCACCAGACACATGCTGTCTTATATAGGTGTTGCCGACTGCAGCGCTGTGTTCTGCCTGTTTACGTGTGTGTGTGTGTGTGTTTTTGAATGCACGTGCCTATACGAGTTTCTTTGGCTCTTCAGTGGATTTTTGTAATTATATATGTTAAAGAAAAAATAAGATGTACTGTAAAAACAAGGAAACTGCTTGTGAATAAGTTATGTTAATTCTAAAACAAACAGTTATTAGTGGGGTCAAATTTTTAAAAGCTCATATTTTCTTCAAACTATAAATTTTGAATATTTGTTGATAGAAACTGTTTCAATACAAAATATTAATACTATTGTCAGCTGCATGTAAGTTTTACACTGAATAGTAAGGTTACAGCATGGAAAACAATGAGATTTCATGTTTACATAGCGTATGTATTGTGTTGGGAAAGAGCAGAATGCAGAACAGGGGGAAAACACACACACACACACACACACACACACACACACACATTAGGAATGGTACCGTAGGAAGTGGACCTATTCCACTTTGCTACATTTTATATTGAAATTTCCTTCAATTTTTCATATTTTGTGAAAATTATACATAAAAACCTTAACTTAAAATTTTTTTTCTGATATTTACAGACTGTTCAATTCATTTTTTGTATTTACAGATATATGAAAAGCAAAGTGCTACATTTTCCTTGAATGATGTCATTGAAGTGGCTGGATTCATTGGTTTTGACAGCAGTAATGATGATACAAATGAGGTCACAGATGTTCGGTCAGACATTATTATTCATGCCTTGGCTGTCAGAGGACTAAAACACTGTAATCCATTATTGCCGCCTGTAATCAATACAGGTAATAATCTCTCTCTCTCTCTCTCTCTCTCTCTCTCTCTCTCTCTCTCTCTCTCTCTCCCTTTCTTTCTTTCTTTCTAGAGGAGAGAACAACTTATTATGCCTAGCTTTTTGGTTGTTGAAATCTGTGAATTTCACAAGTCTAGTTTTGAGATGTTTTCAACATTTCTAATTGAACACAGTAGTTTCTGTTGTTTTTAAACTGAGCTATACTTTGTCAGTAGGTAGGAGAGTTCTGAGAAAGACATGAATACGGTTTTGTGGCAATGAGAACTTGAGCCATTGGGAAAGTGATCATGAGAGTTGAGAGTGATAAGTACCTTTGGGAGAGGGGGAGGGCACTGAAAATTAATATGTGGAGAGGAAAATGTAACAGAGTAAGCTGCAAAAGACATGGATACTGAGGTTAGCCAACACTGAACACTAATCTTTTTTATAGTGACCTGGGAGGGAAATTGATTGGCGGCTGTTCTGTTAATTTCTAATCACCATTGAAGAGTATTTGTTCAGATCCAGGGCAGCTACAGTTTGAGAAAAGACTTTGAGAAGGAAGTAAGTACTCTAGACAGATTAGATTTTGTTGGAATAAGAACATCTATATGTCCATATTAGTGAATGAATGAATTGGTACAGTCATAAATAAAATGTGCATTTTCCGATTTTCTGCTTAACAATATGTAACTACAGTAGCTGCATGACAATGAAAACTGTTATAAACATAGCTAGTGATTTTATACGACATGTTTTGGACAGGATTATGATTAAACATAGTGATGCATCTTGCAAAGATGTAAAATATTATCTTCACTACAAAGATATTCTTACTGGGAACAGTGCCAAAAGTGGGCTAGAAGAATAAGAATGTGTAAATAACCCATACCTCAGAATGAATCTTTCGCTTTGCAGAAGTGAGTTCACTGTTTTGAGACTTCCTGGCAGATTAGAACTTTGCGCTGGACCAGAACCAGAAGCTGGAGCCTTGCCTTTCATGGTAAATGCTCGTGCCAAACGAGTTATTTAGGAACTGTTCACAATCCGCCCTCACTTCTTTACTTCTGTCTGTATCTCTGTCCTACCTTCCAAACTTCACAGAATTCTCATGTTCTGGTGAGACTAAAACTCCTAGAAGAAAGGATGAAGAGAGTCCCACCTCATTCACAGTTCTAAGCTGCTGAGGAGTTTTAAAAGAGTGCATACTCCACTACAGGATGACAGATTTATTTTAGGGACAATCCCCTACGCCATGGCTCACCCATTTTTCTGCAATCCTTTCTTTTGGGGAGTGCTTACACCACTATAGTCTGCTCCACAAACGATGGCAGTTTTTGCATGTCGGTGCACAGGCAAGGGTTGCATTGTTTCCAACTCCAAGTGGTAGTTACAGTTCGCACATGCATGTGTTTTGTGCTTGGAGGAAGAGTATATCCTGCAAATTATGTCTCTCGCTTCCTTATGAAGAATTTGTTACTTGGCACCACCATCAGCGATAACAACTCACAACAAATGAAGTAAAAATTCACTAAACGACTCGCTACGATCATGTTTAATGCTCGCATTGGCTACAGTATTCACAGCATAATCAGCACTACTGAACTCTGGCTGCCAGAGAATACGTGACATAGGTTCACAGAACAAGCCTAAACTCGACCACTATCATTCGTGACTCCAACTGTAAGTAAGTAGGAGAACTTCTGCGAAATTTGGATGGTAATAGAGAGGTGCAAGCAGAAGTGTATCTGTGAGAGTGGGTTGTGATTCAAGCCTGGGTAACTTAGTTGCCCACAAAAAGCTAGGTTTGATGATCAACTCCCTGACACACAGTTTTAATCAGCCAGGAAGGTTCAATACATCTTCCTTCTCCTGCTGCAAATGGCATACATGAAAACAATATGCTCCCATTACAAATTGGAGTAGGACGTTTTGGATGTGAGGCTATCACTTACAACCCAACTCCCTGACTGTCCCACCAGCTAGCCTGTAGGCTTCTGTGTGCCAGTTGGCCATTTTTGAGGATCAGAAAAATGTTCAGGATTAAGTGAAACACATCATGAGTGTAATCCACCATGCCACTGAGTTGTCCTGTTCTCAAGGCACTTGGGGAGGGGGAACCCTTTTCATTGCAATGAATCACAGTCATCAGTATGGACCATGCATGCTACATTTCAACAGATCAAAAGTTGGTTGTGGAGAACTTCTTAATGGTGAATTTTTTGTGGAGTCAGTCTCTTGTTGAATTTTCTTAGTATGTGTATTGGAAGCCATGGAATATTTTAGTTACATACAACCATGTCAAGAAACATCACTCAATAGTGGAAAAGTTTTCTGTGACTTTTGGATAACCAGCTATGATCTGGAATTTAGACCTCAGAGCCAACGATAGGCAGTCCTTAGAACTCTCCCTATGTGCAAAGTGGATTTGGCAATGCCTGAGGGACATGATAAAAGTTCTGTCTGGCAGATTGGGGCAGGAGAATAGTGCCTCTCAAGATTGGTTTTGCCCTGTTTTGTTGCTCTACCAACCCTACAACAGCAAGTAGCCAGGTATAACTTAATTACAGGTTGGGAGGAGGGAACTGAAGTTAATAGTTTAAGATTATCTACAGAAAGATTGGTTTTAACTATTCTTCTTATATTTTAAATAAATTACCTAATTGGGAAAATGAG
The DNA here is from genome assembly GCF_021461395.2 of Schistocerca americana. NCBI lineage: Eukaryota > Metazoa > Arthropoda > Insecta > Orthoptera > Acrididae > Schistocerca > Schistocerca americana. The sequence goes on from NC_060121.1 coordinate 494,279,167, forward strand.
GACACTGTTGTACATTTTTAAAGATTTGTAAATTTTTCGGTTTCAATTTTATGCCATGCATTCATGGTTGTTTGCATCTAAGGAACCTGAACACTCTCAAAGTGTCTTAACAACAAATCTTCAGAAGCAGGTACTGGCCAGGTGCACATATTTTATAAAGTTGCTGTGGGAACCCAACTAGATTCTTGATTTATACTGAGAACTATGTATTTCAGGATAGTTTTTGTTATACACATATAAGGATTAGATTACCACACGTGTACAGGAAATGCTCCATACCTGTTTCCCCAACTGCAACTCTTCACATTCATTGGATAAGTGGACATGCTTCAGCTCTGTATTTTATGAAATGTTGTCTGAGAACAACAGTTATTTGGCAGTATTGATTTACTAAAGGAGGGGGACACTATGGGCTATTTTGTGTTTTTTCCTCGAACGTGTCATCATGGCCCATTTACCAAATGAGTATACAATATTCCATGCAGAATTATACACAAGTTTTTGGGCACTTAAGCAAATGAGCTCTTTTATTAATGAAATCTTCGGTATTCCATACATTAATTTTCTCAAACAGGTAGAGTGAAAACACACACACACACACACACACACACACACACACACACACACTTTCTTGTGTGTACAGAATAAAATGGACTATTTGGAATATTTTTTGAAAGATTGATACCCTTTTCCTGAAAATTTGAAGAAACATATTTGACACTTTGCTGCACCAATCCTTTAAAGTAGTAAGGATTAAAAAGTGAGACAAATAGTCTAAGAATAAGTAGAACACTTCAAAGGCTTCTGCTAGACATAATTTCAAAACAGTATGTGTGCTTTTGTGTTTTGTTTTTGTTAATAGGTAAAGGCATACTGGCAAACTGTAATTACACTACTACACATACTAGAAAAAGTGTTCCCTTCATTAGCCATAATGTGTGTGATTGCCATACATTGTGTCCCATAGCAAATTGTGGTAAAACACATGTATGACTATGTTCTCTTTGTAAATTACACTTTTTCAGATGAAATATTTGCCAATGCAGAAGCAGTCAGAATAGATCTACTTGAAATCCTGAAGGAATTTCTGTTGGGTGATGGGCTTGCAGCAGAATATATTTTGTGCCATTTGATATCAACTGTGTAAGTTTCATTAAAATTCTAGTTTGTTGTTTTCTTGGAAAAGTATATATTTCACAATTGACATGCTATGCACTGTCCTTAATTTATTGTGTTCCTTATGTGTACCGATGTGGCATCCACAGTGTAAGACAATCATAAATATTCTTGATAGATCAGAACTCTATAAGTTGATCTGTGACTGAGACATTTGCTTTCCTTTCATCAGCAACACATCCGACGAACAGAACAATCCAGCCATATCCACTGCCTTACCCACATTTTCAGACTCCACTTACATCTTTGTTAAATTTACAAGGCTTTGGTAAGGCTTTGTGACAAGCTTTATTTTCTTAGTTTGTAAAGTGTTGCTCAGGAGAGGCAAAGTGAAAGTGAAGGTCATGAATTTATTAAAGGAATGACTTTCTGTGGACATATTTTTGAGCTTTATGTTAGTACTGGTAATTCATCAGAATGATTTATTACTTTAGGCAAATGAAATTTATTTCCTTTTGGCAAAAAATATATGATTAATTTAAATTCTCTTTTCAGATATGCACGTAATACACTCTTAACTCTAGGTTCGTTGGCAGTCAATATAAGTGGTGTTACTCAAGGTATACAGTTATCATCAAAATTAAATAAGCTCTTCAAACAGCTGGTCACAAAAATCCACTTACTATCAATGACATTGGAAAGCCTCAATGCCGGCTCTCTGATTCCAAAGTATGCAGATTAGATATTCTTACTTTTTTCTGTCAGTATTAGTATTTAAATGCGTTCCATTTAACCAAGTTCTGTCTTTTCATTTAAGAAGTAGGCATAGTATGAATTTGTGGAAGTATGGGGTGTGTCCATTGTCACTGAGATATAAATATATTTTATTTCAGGAAGAATTATAAAAATGATAGTTTGACCAGGGCACGGTTGCAATTAAGTCCCCACACACATCTCATTTTGGATGAGACGGCACTTTCAACTGGTCAATTGAACAGCACAGGTAATGACTTTATTTGTTTCTCTAAACTACATGACCCTGAATCTGACAGCTTACATGACTCAAATTGTATAGGTGCAAATAAGACTGATCTTTTTTTCTGTAGTTGAAGAGCACCATAAAACATACTGCTGTGATATATCAGTAAAAATGAAAAAAAAAAAAATTGCATTTCGGAAAAATAGGGTTTATATGATAATGCATTGTTCTTATTCTGATATTTGCTTGTGTCATGAGTTTGATTGTCATTAAATTTATTTATGTAGGAACTTCGGTGTGAATTTGTAGTGAGTGCAAACCATAATGAAAGAAATAAAAAAGATTATATCTTCGTGAATTAGACCTGTATTGCCTCAAGTAGATTGGTTGTAATCAGAAACTGAGACAATTCTTGAAAATGTTGCATTGTTTTGATGTAGGAGAAGAATAACACTAAAAAAGGAATACATGATTATTAATTAAGATAACTTTTTCATATATATGTATTACTCACAGCATGTTTCAAATTTCTTTAGCCCATAGTCAGTTATTAGATATGATCCAAGGTATTTCAAAGGCACAGAAATTTTATAATGCCACATTTGCCTAATATACCTGTAAGTCTTAATGTGGTTCCAACTTGCAATTATGATAGCCTTTAACACACAAAACTGCGATATATGCGCTACTGAAAAGAAAAGAGTTGTATACAATGTCTGTATTGACTTATATTTTGATACAAAATATTTTGTCAAAGGCAGCAAAAGCCTATGTACAGCTAGATCCCTTTAGCAGAGATGCTGAAGTCAGAAAATTAATATTTTTTGTAATGATACTGTTAATTAGGTGCATCTCCAATGCTAATCCAATGTTGAGAAATAAGACTGGTATATACGAAGCAGAATGGCATTCAAAGTGATCTGGCTTAAAAATATTCATTCCCCCATTGTTTCAAAATTTACCAATATTAACAGCATTCTGTATGAACAATATGCCCTATTGTTGCTAAGCTTTCAATGTCCTCTAGAGCTGACTAGTACAGAAATGCAGTCAGGCTTCAGTGCCAGTGCAGTGTAGTCAGCAGGGACAGTGTATCTGGACTGTGTAGCTGCTGTCCATGTGTGTCTGTGTCCTATGCAAGTTAGCTATGGAGGAGGACACCATTCTAAAGCTTGTTAACATTTTCTGTCTTGTTGATGTGCCTGCAGCCTTAACTATATGGTTAGTTATTACTTTTACTTTTTACTTCAGACCTAAATGAACAAATTCTTTTCACTTGCTCTTGCAAATTTAGCCATGGAAAAGCTGTGTTTATACGGTGTGCAGAATATGTAGTCCAGCTTATTATTCTTAATTCCAGCTGTTAAATTTTCTGCTGGAAAGTCTTTGGCTTTATGTTTGTTTAATGCAGCCAATATTAAATCTGATGTAAAGGGTAAATTTATTATTTGTTTTCTGGCTATAATTAAAAATTTTTTGTCATGTTTTAAACTTTTTAACTTTATTCACTTTATTTTGCCTGCAGGTGTTCAAAACATATCTGCTTTGGGAAAATTGATTTCGCAGCAGAAGATAGATTATGATTTCCAGTTTTACCAACTAGGTTTTGATTATAATACACCTGTTTTAGTTCTTTCAGAGGGAAAGTCACTTCTGCCAGTGAGTACAAAAAGATTTAAAGTTAAATGAGAATTTTTGTCTTTTAAGTTGGGAATTACAACAATGTTATGAAAAGGATAAATTGCTACTCACTATATAGAGGAGAGGCGGAGACACAAACAGGCACAGGGAAAAGACTCCTATACATTTAAGCTTTCCACCAAAAGGTCTCCTTCTGAAGTAGAACACACACACACACACACACACACACACACACACACACACACAACACTACTGTGTCGGTTCACTATGGTTGGACTGCAACTGCGCCTGATGGAAGCAGCCATCAGCCAACTAGATTTGGTGGTGGGGATGAGGAGGAGGCAGGGATGTGGTGGTGACAAGGGTAGGGCTGTTAGGTGTAGTGGGCAGGTTTGGTGGCCCGGGAGGGTGGGGGTGGGGAGGGGGGAGTTGAGTGGAGTTGGGCAGAAAAGGAGGGTTGTTGAAAAGGGAAAAAAAGATTAGTGAGTGCATTGGTGGAATAGAAGGCTGTGTAATGCTGGTGTGGAACAGTATGAATCGGGCCCAAACTTCCTTTCAGTACTTCCTTTCCATGTAAAATTGTCCTGCTTTTCAGTCCCGAATTCCTGCATCCCATCTCTCAGATTGAAACTGTTGCCCTCCATGAACTAGAACAGCATGCACAGTGCCACATTAAAAACCTCTCCAATCTGTTTACCTCTGAATCCCACATTGGACTATCATTAATTAAGTCAGATGATGCTGAAGGAATTATATTAGGAAATGAGACACTTAAAGTAGTAAAGGAGTTTTGCTATTTGGGGAGCAAAATAACTGATGATGGTCGAAGTAGAGAGGATATAAAATGTAGACTGGCAATGGCAAGGAAAGTGTTTCTGAAGAAGAGAAATTTGTTAACATCAAGTATAGATTTAAGTGTCAGGAAGTCATTTCTGAAAGTATTTGTATGGAGTGTAGCCATGTATGGAAGTGAAACATGGACGATAGATTGGACAAGAAGAGAATAGAAGCTTTCGAAATGTGGTGCTAAACAAGAAGCTGAAGATTAGATGGGTAGACCACATAACTAACGAGGAGGTATTGAATAGGATTGGGGAGAAGAGAAGTTTGTGGCACAACTTGACTAGAAGAAGGGATCGGTTGGTAGGACATGTTCTGAGGCATCAAGGGATCACCAATTTAGTATTGGAGGGCAGTGTGGAGGGTAAAAATTGTAGAGGGAGACCAAGAGATGAATACACTAAACAGATTCAGAAGGATGTAGGTTGCAGTAGGTACTGGGAGATGAAGAAGCTTGCACAGTGTAGAGTAGCATGAAGAGCTGCATCAAACCAGTCTCAGGACTGAAGACCACAACAACAACACATCCTTCCCACCTCTTCTACAATCGTATTCTGCTGCCCACAAAACCTATGCAGTATCCTTGTCCATCTGTACTCCATCACTTCTTTCAACCCGATGCCTTATGGCTCACATCACTGCAATAGACATAGATGCAAGACCTGTCCCAAACATCTGTCCACCTCCATCTACTTCAGTCCAGTCATAGGTATCGCCTATCCCATCAGAGGTAGGGCTACATGTGTACACGTGAAAGAAGCCGTGTTATCTACAGACGAAGATGCATCCACTGTGCTGCTTTCTACGTGGGCATGACCACAAACAAGCTTTCTGTCCACATGAACAGCCACTGACAAACTAGCCAAGACACAGTTGCTGACCCATTGCTGAATGTGCTGCCGAACAGAATATATGCTTCAGTGACAGCTTCACAGCCTGCACCATCTCAATCCTTTCCTGCCAACACCCGCTTTTCAGAACAGCACAGGTGGGAATTCTCCCGGCAAAAAATCCTACGTCCACATAAACCATCCTTGGCCTCAACCTTTGCTAGCCCCTGCCCTCCGCCTACAATTCCCTGTTCTCAGTCAAGCGCTAAACAGCTTTCTATCCCACTAGCACACTCCCTAATCATTTTTACCCTGCCCTGTTTTTCTCCTTTCCAGCTCCAACCCCTTTCCCGACCTCCTGATTGTTAGCAGCCGTACTTTTCTTCCACCACATCCCTGCACACTCCTACAAGCAGCAGTTGTACACCTTCCCCCACCCCCACCCTGCTATCCCTCCCCATCCCTGCCCTGTGCCGCCTCCCTACTCACACCAGACTGCAGCTTTCATCAGGTGCAATTGCAGTTCGCACTCCAGTCACAGTGACCAGAGATTAGTTGTGTGTGCTTGCGTGCGTGCGCAGTCTTTTCATTGTGCCTGTCTTTGATTCAACGTGTCCTCTATATGATATCAGTCTATCATTTTCATAATATTGCTGTTATTCCATCCTGGCTCTTGCATTGTTTGAAGTTAGCCATTAAACTGTTTCACCATCTTGCTTTCTTATGTTTGTTCTGAACTGTGTACACATCATCTTATGCCCGTGTGTTAGACAACACTGCTTACATTGCGCACATATTTTCTTATACCATAAATCCATCCTTTCTCCACATGTGTGTCACACATTGATATAATAGCAAACACTTGGATTGACAATTACTCCGTAGCAGTGTTTTGTGTCGCAGGAGAGCATTTTGTATTGTGATCCTGGTATATGTAACAGGATTCAAATCATGGGACTGTTCTAGTTATAAAGTATGAACTAAGTTATGTAGGGACAACCGCTGTTGCCCTTAAATTAAAAAAAAAAAAGTCATTACATTACAATACAATACAATACAATACAATATGTTGCAGAACAATACAATACAGTGCACTCCAGAAAAACTCCAAACATCCAAGATCGTTAGTAAAGTATTTATTTAGGTGACTGGTTTTGGTAAGACTGTTATCATCCTTGGATCTGCAAGGACAGAACCAGATTGACATGGTAATAATTTTATAAAAGGTGTGACCAAATACAGTTGGCATGTGGCATGTCCATATGTAATGGGATTAAAAAAAAAAAGATGACACACAAAGTGGCGACAGGAGAACACACATAAAAAAAAAAAAAAAAAAAAAGCTTTACTTGTACAAGCTTTTGGAGCCAGTGACTCCTTCTGGCAGAGGTGTTAAAGGGGAAGGATGAGGGGTGAAGGAAAAGGACTGGAAGGTTTAGGAAAAGGGATAGAGTTTGGAAAACTCACCCAGAACCCCAGATCAGGAGAGACTTACTGAATGGAATGAGACGGAAAGATACAGACTTTACAGAGCTCTGTCCCATTTCCCAAATCTTCTAGTCCTTTCCTTTACCTCTCTTCCTTCCAATTCAACTATTCTGCCAGAAGAAGGAACCACTGGCTCCAAAAGTTTGTGTGTTCCTGCTGCCACTTGATGAGTAGATTTTTTTATCCATCCAATTACATTAAATTGTCAAAAATTGTTTATTTTTGTTGTTAAATGCTCTCAATTTTGTAATTCATACAATCTCCTTCATCTGTGCTTTGTCTTCGTCTTCATTTCCCCTCTATCCAACATCTGGTCGGGTTGGGGTAGCAATGGTATGTCGCCACTTTACTCAGTCTTTCCACCATTCTTCTTCCACAATTTGGTTCCATAGCAGGTTTCTCCTCCTTAAACTCATCTTTATTGTATCAATCCATCTTGTTCTCGGTCTTTCTCTTGCCCTCATTCTTGAACACTCTCTCCCATCCTCTCCACATGTCCAAACCATTTTAATCTATTATTTTTAGTTTTCTCAGTCAACTTCTCCACTCCTATTTCCTTCCTTACATTTTCATTTTTCACTCTGTCTCTCCCTTTCTCTTCAAAGTTGTGCCCATACCTTTTCCCTGGAAAGACTGTCATATGCTTTCACTAGGTCGAGAAATGTCATCACCACATCTTTCCCGTACTCCCAATGTCTCTCCATCAGCTGTCTCATACTAAAGATTGGGTCCACTGTTGATCTACCATGAGGAAAGCCATACTGCTCCCCTTCTAGCTTGCCCTTCCACTTTTTCTCTCACTCTTCTTTCCAGTATCCTCTCCATTATTTTTGCTACTTGGGATATGAGAGTGATCCCTCAATAGTTGTCACATACTTTCCTGTCACCCTTCTTGAAAACTGGGATTATTATTCCCTTTCTTCATTTTTCAGGTAGACGTTTTTGGGTCCAAATGCATCTTATTAGTCCATATAGCCACTGTAGCCCAACTGGTCCAGCTGCCTTTATCATCTCCACAGTAATTTCATCTATCCCAGGTGCTTATCCTGTTATCATTTTTCCTCAGAGCTAGTTCCACTTCTAACATCATTATAGCCTCCTCTTCTTCCAGACCCCTGCCCCCCTGCCGTACATCTGTTCCCTTTCCATAGCTGTTCTTGACATTTAGTAATTTATCAAAGTACCCTTCCCATCTTTACCTTATCTCCTCTGGTTGCATTAATAGCTCTCCACTTTCCCCTTTCACTAGCTTTGTGTATGTTTTTCCTTCCTCATACTCTTTGTAATTCCATATATCATCCTCTTACTACTGGTAGCATCCTTTTTCCAATTCTCAGGTGAATTTCTCCCAGCTTTTCCTCTTTTCTTCTGCTACCATTTTCTTACACTTATTTGTACTGTCCTGGTATTTCCTTTTACTTTCAGCTGTTCGGTTTCTGTTTCATTCATGCCAGGCTTTCTTCTTTTCTTTTGGTGCCTCCTTCACCCTCCCATTCCACCATGGTGATTTCTTTTTCTTTACTCTTCCAGATACTCTGCCACAGGTCTTCTCAGCAGAGCTTACAAACACTTGTGTGAACTGACCCCATTCCTCTTCCACATTGCCATACTTGGTGTTAGGGATTTTATGCTTAAGTAACTCCTTAAACTTTTCTTGTACCATGCCATCCTTCAGTTTCGACACTTTTATTTTCTTTTCCCTTTCTTCCTTTATGTCTTTCAGTTCATCAAATCTCATCTTTGCAACCACCAATCGATGATATACATCTAAAGCCTCTCCTGGGAGTGCAGTTACATCCATCAACTGTCTCCGATTTTTCTTTTCCACCACTGTGCTTTTTATCTTGTCATATCACAAATGTACGTGTAAGGATCATGGAATACATTGGATGTTGATATTCCATAATTCCATGATTACATACAAAACGTAAAATTAATGTGCCAACTGCCAGTGTTAATGCTTATACCTCAACTGAATACAGACTACGGTGTCGAGTAAACATAATACTACGTCAGAAGATCTCCAGATGGTGCTGCAGTAGTACAGTTTATGGTTTAGTTTTGTTCTATACTAAGAATTGTAACCATTTTAATTAAAAAAGCTGTGCAATAACATGAATTTAATAAAATAGTAATTTAAAAGGTTTTATTAGTGATCATTTCTGTTTGGAGTTTTTCTGGAGTTCATTATACCACAGAATGTCCCCATTGTTGGCAATGTCAGGATTATATATAATGCATTGCAATGCAACAGAGTACAGCTGAACAACAGTAAGTTTACAGGATATTGTCTGCATTCCCTAAGCTGACAAAGAATTGCTTCACATAACATGAATGTGTATACTTCCATCAGTCTTGATTACTGTCCATAACACCAGTCTGCTTCTGTGATACAGCGAGGTTATTCACACAAATGTGAGGTTATTTCACATTTCATGTTCTCTAAATGTGAATGTGCAAGCTCCTTTCTAGCCAGATGATAACAGAGTAGCCTAAGAAGTAAAAACTGAGATATTAAATATTTTGTATTTGTTAGCATTATAAATCTGGATGCACACTAAAACATTTTTCTGCAAATAAAAAAAAAACAACTTAATAATTATTACTACTATAACAATAAATTTAAAGTGAGAAAAGACCATACAGTGATAAAGGCTTATTTATCTTCATTATCATTTGTGTTATTACCACGAGCAATGGACCTAATTTTTCATCTTTTGTACATAAATAAAATAGTTCTAACATTTGGGTGGTATGTATTTCCAGGGATTCAAAAATCTTTTCTTCTTATGAGTGCCAATAGGTGTCTTGGTGTCATAAATTGAATGTTACAACCATGAGTTGCTTCAAGTGTCCCATAGTTTTAGATTTCAGATCAGGAAAAATTTTTAAGTGCTAAAAGCTGTTTTGGTTCACAGACCACAAATGTATTGCTTTTCTAATCATGTTGTACTCGTGGATGCTAGACATAGGATTTTGCGGCAGAATCTGTGTTCTCAAATCTATGTCCTTCAGTTGGTAGAAATGACTAGCAATAAGGAAAGCCTCCTTACTTCTACCTATAAATGATGGCAACAAACCATCTTCATCCACATGAAACATACTCTTATGTTGGAATCATGACCCAGTGAATACAATTTGTTTTTGGTTGGCTATATGCAGCTTGATATGATGCCTATTGCACTCATTTTAATGCTAGGGTTTCTTCCCAGGCATGCTTGAAAAGAATAACGAGAGGACAAGTCGGCAGCAACGAAACAAATAGCATAAATTACACATATAGTGTGCAAGTGAAATTTTGGATATTGGAAATGAATACAAAGTTTGAATGAAAAACCATATGAATATATAATCATTATTTTTCCCAAATTATGGATCACTTTTTGTTCTAGACAGATAGATGTTTTTTGACCTTACATAAAATGCTGTTTTTATTTTAGTTTTTTGTCTTGTTGAGTATAACTTTGTGATTTACTTTTCAGCCATCACATTACAAGCATATGTTTTGCAGTGACCTGTAAAACAGTTGTTTAGGTGGATTTCTTCTGTGAGTGTTTAATCATTTTCTGGTATTCTCATTCTTTAGTGCACATTTTATAATCCATTCTCACAGATACATACAGAAAATACATCTTGCAAGCTGTCAGTGCCTCTTCCCATTTTATGTTTTCCAGCATAAGATTTATCATGCAGTTTGTTTACTGTGCAAGATACAGTGCTTTTTATCAATGATGATAGTTTTCAGTCTTTTGTTTTCCCCATATTTGTATTAGGTAATAATGCAACATAGCTGACATTCTGCAATTGTGAAAGAAGCAGACACTGCATTGAATGATAATGATACTGTAAAGAACAAATGAATTACTGTTAGGAGTAGAAACTGCAAGTTCAGCTTTTCATTAAGATTCTTAGCATCTTTGGGGTTATTACACTCACTCTGTTTTTTTTTTTTTGTGGATGCTGATAAATGTGTTTTAAGGTTGTGACAATACACAGGGATATGTGCAGAGAGAGAACTGTCCACAGGGAGTTACAAAATTTTTAATAAACAGCTAACTCAGACTCATATACATCTCTTATTTAAGAGTGTACCGCTGTGCCGCAAATGAAAAAGGATAGTTTCTGCTGTATAAGAGGAACAAAAATAAAAATCTGAAAATCTGTAAAGTACTCCGTCACCAATAACTTGTAGTAATGCTGCTGAAGTGACGAATAGTAATTCTTGTGGTACTGGTGGTGCTGATTGTTGTGGGACTAGATTTAAATCGCTCATGTCTTAGATTTGAAATGCAAATTTTCTGCCTGAAGTCTCCGAGTGACTATCATATAGAGAAGTCATGCTGTGTAATACTTTAATAAACGCTTGAATTTCAGTAGTATTTGGTTTGTTATATCTGGCTTATCTTTCCTAAGAGATATGTTTCCAGCACTTGCAAATGTTTATTCAATTATATAGTCTCCCCCCAGGGGCTCACCACTCTTCGGCAGTTTCATGCTTGGCTACCACGGGCCCCCCAGGCTTTGCAGCATCTTTTCCCTTCCATGCTGCATGTCTATCCTCTTGCTATTCTTTTTCCCCTCCCTCAGGGAACATGTCTGTGGTGTTATTTGGAATGTTTCGCATTGTCTGTCACTGACAGAAGAACAGTCTCACCACTGTTTTTCATTCCCTTTTCCTTTCTTTGTTTCCCTTCTCCTCTTGTTCCTCTGCTTCAGCGTTTGAAATTCCCCTTTTTCTTCTTCCTCTCTGTGCGCTCCTGACAGCCATCCCATGAGTCTGACGCGTAACAGGTGACTGGGTAACACGTAATTCCCAGCCCCAGGTCGACAGGTAGTGTTCACATGTACCTCCCTGGTACAAGCCAAGCCCAGGGAGGGGTGACTGCTTGAGCTGAAACCCTCCCAAATCGCCAATTGGTCCCTCTGTCAGGTGTTCGGGAGTTGTGACCTGAGGTGTGAACAATCACCTAAGGTGGGTGTGCCGCCTTGTGAAGGGGCCCCTGAGTTGGAAGGAGCGCGCCATCAAGTTGCTGTCAATTGTGGGGGATTTTCTCGCAATGAGCCAATCATCTTCACAATCAACATCTATGAAACGTAAATGTAATGAGGCTAATGATTCAAAGACACTTCCAGCTGCACCACATTTCCTTGTGGTCTCATGTACTGAAGGTGGTCAGTCCTTTGCCAAGGTAAATCTGTTTATTATTCAGATAGGTGTTGATGCAATTGCCGGCCCTGTGAAATCCTGCTCTCGTTTATGGGATGGCCCTTTGCTTTTGGAGACTACTTCTGATTCTCAAGCACAACAACTGCTTGTTGCCTCGCTTCTCCATGGCTACCCTGTTTGTGTCAAGGCCCATGGAACTCTGAATTCTTCCCATGGTGTTATTTACACTAGACTGCTCAACGGTCTGACCATGACCAAAATCCAATCTTACCTCTCTGATCATTGTGTCATTGCTGTCCATCAGGTGATGGAAAAGGTTGATTCCTCCTTAGTGCCCACTCGCACTCTTTTTCTCACCTTCGATAAAATGGTGCTTCTGTCCAAGATCAAAGCAGGCTATGAAATTATCACAGTCTTACCATACGTTCGTAACCTGATGCAATACTACCAGTGTCATCATTTCAACCACACTAGAGCATCGTATCAACACCCAGCCAAATGTGTAATCAGTGGTGGGGATGTGCATGAGGGCGACTGTCTGTCTCCTCTTCCTCTCAGGATTGTCTCATGTATCTTGTTGAATGGGCTGTCCAGGAGATCTGGGTAAAGGAAAAGTTGTCTTACCCAGTCTCTCACAAGTTATTGGCTAGTCACAAACCCTGCATTCTCACATTTGGCACTTATAGTTCTGCTCTTGTTACCAATTGCTCCATGAAGGACATGGCCATACAGACATGTGACCTCAAGTTCATCTCTGAGATTGTGAAATCACCCAGTGTTAAGGTAGCATCGCCGTCCCTTCGTCCAGCTGTGGAACAAGCCATCAAACTCTTGCCTTAAGGGGCGAAGCCTCCAGCTACACAACCGGTAGGCTGAAAAGGACAGGAGGATACTCCCGTGAAGACTTCCTACATTCTTCCTGCCAAACAACACTTGAGTCTTCCTCTAGTAACCAGAAAGGCTCGAAGAAGTCCAACAAAAGCAAACAGTCATCTCCTTCGCTGACTCAGATCCTCTGGACAGTGTTGCCACATGATACCTTAGCGCAGCCAGCCTCCATGTCGCCGATGCGCACCACCAACCGTTCTTCTGTGTTCGACTCCACAGACTGACAGAACAGCTTTTGTGGACTTCATGGAGCAGGATCCTCCTCCTTCTGTGCCCTGTAGCAGCGAGTCTTCGCAGGCTGTCACTCAGCAGCTGCCGAGGTGACACCTCCGTCATTTATTCCTCATCATGACTCTCCTCCAAAGAGGTCCCGCAAAGAGGATTTATGCCTACTTTTAGCTCACAGTGTCCCCATATACTCTGCCTAAATGAAACAAAATTGCTTCCTCAGGACCGCTTTGAACTGTCACATTTCTTCCCAGTTGGTTTTACCTTCCCCCTGAAGTCGGGATTCCATCTCATGGGGGCGCCATGCTGCTCATGCAGATGACGTTCATAGTCAGCCCATCTCTCTGACTACCCATCTTCAAGCTGTTACAATTCGCCTTTTCCATCCTCACCTGACTTTTTCCCTCTCTACCATTTATGTCCCTCCGTCATTCGATGTCACCAGGGCTGATTTCCTTCTGCTGATTGGGCAGCTACCCCCCACCTCCAGCCCCACCTCCCATTTCTGCTACTCAGTGACTTTAATGCGTATCATCTGCATTGGGGTACTCCCAGAACCTGTCAAGAGAGGTGCCCTCTTGGCTGACCTTCTTAATCAGCTTAAGCTCTTCTGCCTTAACACTGGAGCACCAACGTTCCTTTCTAACACCTCACACATCTATTCTCATTTGGACCTATCCTTCTGCACTGCCCAGCTTGCCCATTGTCTTGAGTGGTTCGCTCTTTGACACCTACTCATGCGACTATTTCCTGTGTGCTATCCATTAGCTGACTCCTACCCCACCTGCATGCACACCCAAATGGCAGCTTGCTAAGGCTGACTTGCGGATTTACTCCTTGCTGACAACCTTTGAAGAACAAGATTTCCCCAGTTGCTATGACCAGATGGAATATCTCACAAGCATTATCCTTACTGCTGCAGAACGTTCCATTCCTCACTGCCTCTTTACCACTCTGTTTCCAGTCCCTTGGTGGTCTGAGGCATGCTGTGATGCAATTCGCGTGTGGAGACGTGCTCTCTCCATTTTTAACTGCTACCCTACAGTGGCAAACTGAATTAATTATAAACAGGTGCATGCAAAGTATCGTCGCATTCTTCGGGATAGCAAAAAAGCTTGCTCGATTTCATTCACTAGTTCTTTTAACAGTTCCCCGCCTTCCTCTGTTGTGTGCGCCAACCACCGACAGCTCTCTGGGACCAAGATCAATTTGCCGAATTCCAGATTGACAGTACCAGACAATGTCATCGTGGACTCTGTTGCTATCTCCAACACCTTAGGCTGCCATTTTGCAGAAATATCGAGCTCTTCCCTCTGTCACCCTGCCTTCCTCCATCAGAAACGAGTGGAGGAGGCTCGGGCAATACCCTTCTCTTCTCAGAATCGTGAGTGCTACAATGCTGCCTTTACTATGGGGGAGCTAGGTTATTCTCTCGGTTCATCCTGGTCCTCTGTCCCAGGGACAGACAATGTCCACATTTAGATGTTGCAGCACCTTTCTCTTGTGGGCAAGCACTTTCAGTTTAATACGCACAACCACATCTTGCAGAGGGCAAATTTTCCGGATGTTGGCATGAAGCCACCGTCATACCCATACCTAAGCCTGGTAAGGACAAAAACCTTCCTTCTAGGAACCGCCCCATCTCTCTCACCAGCTGTGTTTGCAAGGTGATGGAATGTATGATTCTTGCCCGGCTGGTATGGTGGCTAGAGTCTCGCAATTTACTAACAACTGCATAGTGTGGATTTTGAGCACTCTGTTCTGCAGTTGACCATCCTGTTACTTTGTCCACCCATGTCGTGAATGGTTTTCTGTGGAAATCGCAGACTGTGGCCGTGTTTTTTGATTCGAAGAAGGCATACGACACCTGCTGGAGAACTGATATTCTCTGTACTCTTCACACATGGTGCTTCTGTGGCTGCCTGCCCTGTTTCCTTCAGCAATTTTTAAAAGACCGAATTTTCAAGGTGCATGAGGGTTCTGCCTTTCGAACACCTTTATCCAGGAAGCCGGTGTGGCTCAGGGTTCCATCCTGAGCGTTGTACTCTTCTTTATCGCCGTTAACCTTATAATGGCCTGTTTCCTGCTGGTCATCTCCAGCTCCCTTTTTGTTGATGATTTTGCCATCTGTTGCAGTTCTCCATGGATGTCTCACTGAGTGGTGTCTTCAGTGATGTCTCAATTGTCTTTACTCCTGGAGCATTGACAATGGCTTTCATTTTCCCACTGACAAAACTGTCTGTATGAATTTCTGGCGACGCAGTTGGTTTCTCTCACGATCTTTACATCTTGGGCCTGTTGCTCTTCCATTCGTTGAAACTACGAAATTCCTGGGGCTCATGCTCGATAAGAAACTACCTAGGTCCTCCCATGTGTCTTACCTGGCAGCCTGGTGTACATGTCCCTCGATGTCCTCAATGGTACTTCCTGGGGTGCAGTCCGAACCACCCTTCTCTGTTTTTACCAGTCCCTTGTCCATTCGTAATTAGACTATGGGTGCTTTATTTGTTTGCCTGCACTTTTGTTCCTCTTACACCGTCTCAACACTATCCACCATCGTGGCATCCATTTGGCCACTGGCACCTTTTACACTAGACCATTTGAGAGTCTGTATGCTGAAGCTGCTGTCCTATTGCCATGACTTTCACCTCAACAGGTATGCATGCTGTTTGTTTGCCATGCGTGGCCACCCATCCTATACCTCCTCCTTTGATGATTCCTTTGATCACCAGTATGGGGCGCATCCCTCTTCTCTGTTACCTCCTGCAGTCTGCTTTCAGCACTTGCTTTGGCAGCTTAACTTCACACTACCTGCAACTTTCCTGGTGGATGTGAACCCTTCACCACCTTGGCTTTGTGAAGTGGCCCGTGTTAACCTTAGCCTTCACTTCCTAATGACACTACTCCAGCCTCGCTCTATCACCTTCAGTTTCACGACCTTTCCATGGAATTTTGCAATAGTACCTTTATGTACACTGATAGCTCTCGTGCTGACCGTGGCGTCGGGTGTGCCTTCGTCATTGGTGCCCACATCTTTCGGTATCAGCTTCCGGCACACTGCTCAGTATTTACAGCCGAGCTCTTCGCCCTATTTCAGGCCACGGAGTACATCTGGAGACACCGACTTTTCAATTGAATTTTCTGCTCAGACTCTCTCAGCACTCTTCAAAGTCTATGCGCGCTGTACACTGTCCATCCCTTAGTGCAACGGGTCCAGGAAAACAGTCACTTACTTACTCTTGGTGGAGCCACTGTGCAGTTTATGTGGGCTCCTGCTCATGTTGGTCTGCCAGGAAACGAGGTTGCTGACACGCTGCTGCCCAGGCTGCAGTCCTCGTACTTCTTCCCACTAGTTCCTATATTCCCTCCAATGATCTCTGTGTTGCCATCTGTCAGGAGGTGGTGTCCCATTGGCATCGCCATTGGTCCTCCCTTCATTGGAATAAGCTCCAGATTATTAACCTCTCCCAGCGGCTTGGATGACCTCCTCTCGGACCTTCCGCTGAGAGGAGGTCATTTTAACTAGGTTTTGTATTGGGCACTGCCTTTTTAGTCATTGTCATTTGATACGTAAAAAACCCCCACCACTTTGTACACATTGCGCTCAAGTTTTAACTGTCTGCTGCCACTTCTTGACGGAATGCCCATTTTTTAACTGTTTATGTTCCCGCTTTGGTTTGCTGCCTGAGTTATCGACCGTTCTAGTAAATGATGCGTGGGCTGTCGACCACGTTTTACTTTTTATCCATCAAAGCAATATGGCAAAGGCCATTTAATTTATCCTCCATTTGTGTGTGGTGTCTTTTGTAGCCCTTTTTCAGTGTCCCTGTTTTTAGCTGTCTTCTCTTATGTCAGTTGGGATTGACATAGAATTGTTTTTTAACTGCTCTCTGTCTTCATGTTGTATAGTTTTGACTTGGGCGCATATGACCCCAGTTGTTTTTGTGCCCTAAAACAAAACAAACAATTATATAGTCTACCAGAAATTTTGTCAGTGTTTGAAAAAGATGTCATCAACTCAAAGCCTATTGATAAATCAACATATTTCCATGAAAGATTATCATAGTCTCTTACTTAAGTAAAGTGGATTGGAATCATAATATTGTATGTTTAAAATTCTGCCGTAAGTTGAGATGAATTTAATTAATGGCGTAAGCTGTAAAATTTCATCTGTGGTTCACATTTGAGAGCCTGTTGCTGTGCTTATATGTTATAGTGTAACGTGGAGGTTAGGATACAGTGCAGCATTGCAACGATAGAAGAATATGAGGCGAAGGTGAGCACTGTATTCAAAGGAATTGATTCTGCAGTACTAGAGGGCATTAGAAGGTACCTAACAGCTGCCAGGTTGTCAGAATATGCAATACCTGAAGGCTTGGGTGAGGTAAGCTTAATATCAAAGCTGTAAATTTTTGATCTCTAGTAGTGATCTCCTTGGTGTCAGTCAAAATATACAATGACACTTGACTCTTATTTTTCTTCTTGGCATTTTCACTTGTTCTTATGTTTGGTTTGTCTGTGTGTTTGTGTGTTGGGAGGGGGGTTCAAATAAAATCTCATCTCCTGTCAAAGACTGTAACATATTAAGCCTTTCACTGCCCCAAAGATGTTAGCTGTCTATGGTGCCTTAAGTATTAACTCTGCACTGAACACTCCAGCAAGACTTTGACATGTTAACACAACTGGCCAATGATCTCTTGCTCACCCAGTTGTCACTGAATATTGGATACCTTCCACATATTGTCACAATCATTTCGCGTATTACGTAATTTATGTGGTTACTGAACACTTTGGCGGAGTACAGCTGTAGGCTGGAATACACTGTGTTGAGTTACTGTGTTTGGTCCATGGCTTGTTTTTCATTATCAGTGTTGGGAAATATGAAATGAAAGCAAGTGTGAAATAAGTGAACGATTGGGTCATAGGGATACAGGAACACTCCATTTTGCAGTAAAGGCAATCAGCACACTCAATAATTGGTCAGTAAAAAGGGTTAGGTGAAGGTACCGGAGGTAACATACTTCAGTTTGGTAAAAGACTGTGAGTGCATAAAACAGTTTTGCTAGTTTAATATAACAGTTATGAATTTAGAAGAAGTTGTTCCATACTTAGGAAAACACGAATGACCCAGATTCAGTTCCTGGTACTGCCAGGATTTTTCCTTGATGGGTGCACTGAGCCACATAGTAACAGGCTGAAGGGCTACTTGAATGAGAAGTCAGGGAAATTGACAGTGGCTGAGAGAGCAGTGTGCTAACCCTATTTCCCTGTGTACCACATCTGAATGACACAATTCGCATAGGATGACACAGTCACCAGTCGGTACTAAATGACCCATCAGGACCACAATGCAGAACCTTTTTTATATCCTCAAAACATGCTTTGGGGCAGATGTTGACTCTGACAATGATTTATTGTTTGTTAATTGCAGATTAAAATGGAAGAAATTGCAGAAAGGTAGGAAGTTAAGGAGAGAACCTGGATAAAGTGAAAGAACCAGAGATTGTTGGATCTTTCAAATGGTTCATTAAGCAACAATTGACTGAAACAGGAAATGAATACAACAGAAGAAGAATGAGTTGCTTTGAGAGAAGAAATAGTAAGCAGTAGAGGATCAGATAGGCAAAAAGACAAGGCCCAGCAGAAATCATTCAGTAACACATGAGATATCAAATTTAATTGACGAAGGAGACAATAGAAAAATGGAACAAATAAAATGGGCAAAAGGGAATACAGACGTCTGAAAATGAGATACGCAGGAAGTGCAAAATGGCAAATCAGAAATTGCTAGTGGAGAAATGCAAAATTTAGAAGTGTGAATTGCTATGGGAAAGATGGAAGCCATTCACAGGAAACTTTTGGAGGAAAGAGGATCAACTGTATGAATATTAAGAGTGCAGTTGCCAAGCCAATACTAAGCTAAGAAGGAAAGGCTCGAAGGTGGAAGGAATATATAGGTCGACTGTGCAAGGGAAACGAACTATAAGGCAATATTAGAGAAGGGAAAGATGAGACAGGATAACACAAGAATAACTTGATAGAATGCTAAAGAAGTAAGTTGAAACAAGACCTATGCAATACATGCTATTCCTTCTGAATTATTGGGATCCTTGGGAGAGCCAACCGTGAGAAAACTGTTCCACCAAGTATGCAAGATTTATGAGGCAGATGAAATCGTTTCATGCTTACAGAAGAATGTAATAATTAAACAGTGGAACATCTGGCCTTTGTGTCCAGAGATGACATTGCAGTGTGTGTGTGTGTGTGTGTGTGTGTGTGTGTGGACGCGCACGCGTTTGTTTGTTAGTTTTTCTAAACCCGAAGCAAGACGTAGTGCGATAGCTTAGTCTACTTTCAAATGTGCTTTTCAGTCACTCAATGCATCCTGTATGTGATGAGTAGCAGTTTACCCTAATTTGTGTATAATGTAATAATTCCAGTTGTTAAGATGGCAGGTGCTGACAGCAGTGAATATTACAGTACCATCAGTTTAATAAGCTATAGTTTTCAAATACTAATAGAAATTATTTAGAAAAGAATAGAAGAGCAGGTAGAAGTTAGGCCTAAGGATAGATCAGTTTGGGTTCTGGAGAAATGTAAGAACATGAGACACATGTTTTTTGGCATTTGTAGATTTAGAGAAAGCTTTTAACACTATTGACAGGAACCATGTTCTTTGAAATTCTAAAGGTAATAGGGACAGAATACAGGGAGTGGTAGGTTACTTACAACTTGTGCAAAAATACAGACTGGAGTTAACGAGAGTTGGATACGAAACGGAAGCAGTAGTTGAGAAGGAAGTCTGTACCTTGAGGAAGGAGGATATAAAACCAAAAATTGGAAATGAGATGCAAAAGGTAGTAGATAAGTTTTGTTATGTGCGCAACAAAATAAGTGATAGTCGAAGTATGGAGAATATGAAATACGAACTGGCAATAGCAAGAAAAGTGTTTCTAAAGAGAAGTTTGTCAACAATACAAATTTTAGGAATTCTTTCATGAAGATATGTATTTATCTGGAGCATAGTCCTGTATGGAAGTGAAATGTGGACAGTAAACAGTACAGACAAGATGAGAATAGAAATTTTGAAATTTGATGCTACAGGAGAAATCTGAAAATTAAATGTGTGTGTATCAGATGGCTAATGAGTAGATACTGAATTGTATAGGTGAAGAAAGAAATTTATGGCACAACTTGACTAAAATAAGGGACCACTTGATGGGAAACATCTTGATGCATCAAGGAACCATCAGTTCATTAATATAGGTGTTGTGGCAGCACCCCCCAGAGCAGACTTCACAACCAGTGATGAGGCGGGTAAGCTACCTACCTGTGTAATTCCACTGCTGAGACCAGAATATTGCTGATACGGCATGGTGCAAAGACTCAGTCTGCCGCAGTAGGGAGCTAATTACCTCATGGTGTGGCCTGGTGCTGTACTGCCTTGGTCAGTGCATGATGAAAGGTGGGACCCAAACAAAGCTCATCAAATCAGCCCTCGCCAGGCAATGGTTTAATGTGGGCCAGGCAATTGCACCTGCATCTAGCAGCATCATCCGCTAGCTACTGGTCTACAGGCTGCTGTTGCTAGGTCTGATTATTCAGAGTCTCAAGAGGAGGCCACCTCCAGGGTGACTTCATCCAGTCCCTGGGTGTCTCCAAGGGATTGTGGATTGCAGCATTTACTCCAGCACATCTTGCACCTGACCCACTGTCACACCTTCTGACTGTCTGTGTCACTCACCTTCTGGTGCCACAGAAATACTTAATGTCACACTTGCATCTGCAAGGCTACTGGTGCTAATAGTTCCCTGAGACTGCTTGCCAGGCCAGTGACTACATTCCATTGCAGCCACATAGGCTGCCTTATGCTTTATTGAGACAGATGCTATTGCTGGGGTCTACACATACCTTAGAGTCTTCGTCGTAACTACCGTTTGAGCATCTTGCTAAATAAATAATCTGTTTTTCCATTTGAGATCTACTGATTCCAAGAGCGCCAAGGTGCTGATGTTACACAACACATCATCCTACAAACACAGTTTAAGTAATGGCCATTCTGACAAATAATTGGGGTTCATATCACCCAGCCCTGTTATAGAGTGAAGTTCTCTCTCTCTCTCTCTCTCTCTCTCTCTCTCTCTCTCTCTCTCTCGCTTTCTCTCTCATTGTCACAAAAACTGTTGTAAGATTGACACTAAAATATGTATACCATACTGAAAATCAATGTTAAATATATCATACTGAAAATCGGTGTTAAATAAAGTAGGGTGATAATTGTTATTATGCACCATATTCCTTGTTGATGAATGAATAGTTCATAACTTATTGTTGAAGTGTCTCAGCTAAGGTACTTTAATATTATTCTTTAGAGTTCATTTGTTATCCAACAGGTAATACAAAGAGACTTTGTGCAGCTGAGACAAGAACACCCAGAAGTTTCTGCTGAAGATTTACATCTTATGCTTGTCCTAGCAAGGTAAGATTTGCATACATTTCAGTTTTTACATTTGTATATGAAATATTAAATTATTGGGCTAAACTTGTCAGACAGAGCTGGGGAGCACAGTTAAGTAGTGCTTCACCTCTCCTTTAGAAACCATGTGTGAGGTTGGCAGTACCAGGAATGACAGTAGTAGTGTGAGAGGAATCTACTTGAGGAGTTGAGCCAATACCATAACTATATAAAAAGCAAAGATGTATTTCCTCTAAATGAAATCTGATAGAAAAGAATTTAAGCACTCCACAAAATAAGGACATAACTGCAGAATTATAATGGGACGGTATGGCTGGCCACACATACCAAGCGTTAGACAGTAACTATAATTACTAATGTATTATTTAAGTAATTATAATTAAGTAGAAACAAATATTTTTGCTTTTGGATCTGTGAACTTCTTGGAGGAAAAAGAATATTACGATTGAGGTTTGCAGTCATGTTCCCTGTAGCAACAGATGAAAAAGAATTACAGGGTATAGTGGATGACATTGAAGCTAAATATATGTTTATGGACTGAAAACCAGTAAAGAGGGAATAAAGTAATAACAGGAGCACGAAATATAGAGGATAAAGATAATACCAAATGGAGAAATATTAGAATGTGCAAAGCTTGAAATGTTTAGGAAACAGGCTACAAAGTGACTCTAGGAGCACCACAGAAAGTAAAACCAGGATAGCAATGGTAAAAGAAGCCCCCCCCCCCCCCCCCCCTTGATATGAGGAAAAGACTAGTAAAATGTTTTGTGTGAAATGTAGTGAATGATACAGAAACATGGAAATCAGGAAGAAAGATAGAGCAAGGTAGATGAGATGTAAAACATGGATAATAAGGAAGAAATATAGAGCAAGGTAGATGAGATGTGTATTTGGACATGGTGGAGGACAGAAAGACTAAGATGGATGGCTACAGTGCAAAATGAAGCAGTACTGAGAAGAGTGGGAGAGGGGGGGGGGGGTGTAGAAGGGTAAAACAGGCAAGGGAGGAAGATACTTCAGCTCCTTGATGGTGTGATAGACAGTTGCACACATAGCAACATTAAGAAAAAAGCAATGGATCACAGGAAATGGAGACACACAAAGGACCTGCAAACTTTGTAGAAAATATGATGGTACTCTTGCTTATGATGATGATGATGATGATGATGATGATGATGATGATGATTGGCAGTGCTTGTGGAGTTCTAGTTTTTGAGGGTAAGTACTGGATGACCATTATATCTCTCTATATACTGGCTGACAAAGTGAATTACAGAGAAGGGGAGGAAGAAACGAAATGAAACTTCAAAGGATGAGATGATGATAAGTGATTACAGAATCAAGTCAAATTTAATAAAGAACTTGGCAGAATGAGTGCACTACCAGTATGACATTGCACCCTCTCTGGCATGGATACTTGCACTGACTTGGCTGGGAAGGGTGTCAATAAAGCCATTGTACCCTCTCCTGAGGCAAACTATCCCACAGCTGTTGTAACTGGTCCTTGATACCCTGCATATCAACTTGATACCATGCATATCAGCACTAGGACAGTTGGTGTCTGAACTGGACCCACTCTTGTTTTGTTGGGGACAGATCTAGGGATCTTGCTGGCCATGGGAGTACCTCAGCATCAGACAGAGAGTCATAGACACACTTGCCATTTATTGACGAGCATATGAGAGTTAACACATGAAGGTGCAGGATGTACAAGGCATACCGTTGTGCTGTCAGAGTTCCCCTAATCACTATCAGCCATGTCTTGGTGTCAAACCCGATGGCTCTCGACACCACAATATCAGGAGTAACACCACTGCGCCTGGAAGAATGGGACTTCTCACAAGCTCTCTGCCATAATCATTGATTATGGTCGGCTGGGGTAGTGCAGAACCACGATTCATCACTGAACACGATGCGACGCCATTCGTGAGCAGTCCCCTCTTCCTAATCTTGGCACCACTCCAAATGCAGCCATTTGTGTTATGTTAATGGAAATCTATATATGGGACATCAATTCCCTATTCCAGCTGCTTGTAGCCTCCAATAGTCTCTAGAGAGTGAATTGCCTACCCATACGAAGATGATGAGGGTACCTGAATAGTAGCACTTTATACCAGTATGTTGGATCACAAATAAGGAAAAATAGAACAGTTTGTTATTATTGTGTACATTTATTTTCAGATGACAGATATCAAGTTACTGTACTCAGCATTTAATGTAATTAATGAATTGTACATGACTGAGTTGAGTATGATGCATCAGAATGTGGAAAGACTAAAAAGCAAAATTAGTAACTTCTTCTCTGAGCTATGTGTAAGTACAGGTATCTGTATGATAAACATAGAGAACTATAAACTAGCAGCCTATTTCTGTAAGGAAAAATGTGAGAAAAGGAGGATTTGTCATATGTATATAAACATACATAATTTATCTGATCGCAACAAAGTAGTAGAGTAATCTGAAAAGATAACAAAGTTTGAAGACATATCAGCAGGAAACTAACTGGAGTGATGTGTATAATGTGAAGGGTGCCAGTTATAAATGCAATGTGGATTTCTGTCAACCTTTAACAGGTCTTTTCCCAAGAAAATGAAGAAGTATGGCACTAATGGGACATAAAAAGACAGGCATTACACAAGTATTCAAAACACTTATTCAGGGAAAAGGAAATTACGTGAACTGGTTTGGAGAAACAGAGTAGTAGTACTGTTTTCATATTCCAAGAACTGTTGTGGACCTTTACAGAGCATGATTAAAAAATCAAAAGATCTTTGCATAATGACTGAAATTAATATTTCAGATACTATGATACAGTTAACTTGATAGGGTAGTAGATAAAAGAAAAATTGGAAAATGAGGTAAGGAATGTGAGGAATTTAATTATTAAAGAAAGCAGTCAAATAATAAAGATATCTGTCAGATAGCCAAACTGTGAAAGAAAATCTGGAACTGGTGAATGAATAGCTCTGTTTTAGACTTTCACACAAAATTATTCATTTGTTGTTGAGGATTCATGCCAGATTTTAATTGAGAGAACATTCAAGTCACTGTGCATTGCACTGTGATTTGTTTTGTGGAAAATTAACAAAAAAGTGCAATAGCATGTGCATTAGAAGTGACAGTTTAAGACTTGACACAGTAGCTGTTCATGTTTTTATGACCAAACTGATGAAATTCTTGAAACAGATGAGAATTGAATTACAGAAAATTTTGTACTAATTTTAAAAACTTCCTCACAGAAAAATTAAGTTGTACTGAAGAAAGAATCTACTGTGCAGAACACCAGCATTGCACAGTCTGTTTCTTTAAGCCATTAATTGTTTGAAAGTAGTAAAATGTTTTATCACAATTCACAAAAATGTGCATGAACATATTTTGAATAATTTAGGGCATATTTGATAATGTACCAAAAGAAATTAAGGCATTGTTTGAATTACCTTTTGTACGAATATTAAATGATCTGCATGAGAGATTCCAAAATTGCTTAAATTTGAAGGAAAAATGTTCTGGAACAAATAGAAGCAAACATATCAAACTTCTAATGGAAATTACTTTAGGAGATAGTTCTACCTGAATGTTGAATGTACACTCCTGGAAATGGAAAAAAGAACACATTGACACCGGTGTGTCAGACCCACCATACTTGCTCCGGACACTGCGAGAGGGCTGTACAAGCAATGATCACACGCACGGCACAGCGGACACACCAGGAACCGCGGTCTTGGCCGTCGAATGGCGCTAGCTGCGCAGCATTTGTGCACCACCGCCATCAGTGTCAGCCAGTTTGCCGTGGCGTACGGAGCTCCATCGCAGTCTTTAACACTGGTAGCATGCTGCGACAGCGTGGACGTGAACCGTATGTGCAGTTGACGGACTTTGAGCGAGGGCGTATAGTGGGTATGCGGGAGGCCGGGTGGACGTACCGCCGAATTGCTCAACACGTGGGGCGTGAGGTCTCCACAGTACATCGATGTTGTCGCCAGTGGTCGGCGGAAGGTGCACGTGCCCGTCGACCTGGGACCGGACCGCAGCGACGCACGGATGCACGCCAAGACCGTAGGATCCTACGCAGTGCCGTAGGGGACCGCACCGCCACTTCCCAGCAAATTAGGGACACTGTTGCTCCTGGGGTATCGGCGAGGACCATTCGCAACCGTCTCCATGAAGCTGGGTTACGGTCCCGCACACCGTTAGGCCGTCTTCCGCTCACGCCCCAACATCGTGCAGCCCGCCTCCAGTGGTGTCGCGACAGGCGTGAATGGAGGGACGAATGGAGACGTGTAGTCTTCAGCGATGAGAGTCGCTTCTGCCTTGGTGCCAATGATGGTCGTATGCGTGTTTGGCGCCGTGCAGGTGAGCGCCACAATCAGGACTGCATACGACCGAGGCACACAGGGCCAACACCCGGCATCATTGTGTGGGGAGCGATCTCCTACACTGGCCGTACACCACTGGTGATCGTCGAGGGGACACTGAATAGTGCACGGTACATCCAAACCGTCATCGAACCCATCGTTCTACCATTCCTAGACCGGCAAGGGAACTTGCTGTTCCAACAGGACAATGCACGTCCGCATGTATCCCGTGCCACCCAACGTGCTCTAGAAGGTGTAAGTCAACTACCCTGGCCAGCAAGATCTCCGGATCTGTCCCCCATTGAGCATATTTGGGACTGGATGAAGCGTCGTCTCACGCGGTCTGCACGTCCAGCACGAACGCTGGTCCAACTGAGGCGCCAGGTGGAAATGGCATGGCAAGCCGTTCCACAGGACTACATCCAGCATCTCTACGATCATCTCCATGGGAGAATAGCAGCCTGCATTGCTGCGAAAGGTGGATATACACTGTACTAGTGCCGAGATTGTGCATGCTCTGTTGCCTGTGTCTATGTGCCTGTGGTTCTGTCAGTGTGATCATGTGATTTATCTGACCCCAGGAATGTGTCAATAAAGTTTCCCCTTCCTGGGACAATGATTTCACGGTGTTCTTATTTCAAATTCCAGGAGTGTATTTTGTTACAACATTGAAAGCCCTAGGTGCAGTAAGTACTTGGTCAGAACTCAGGAATGTACCTTGACCATCACAATTACAGGAGAAATAAATATGCAATGATTAACCAGAAATGCAAAAGTGACAGTTTACATGAAACTTTAAGAGTGTGCGCACGTGTGTGTGTGTGTGTGTGTGTGTGTGTGTGTGTGTGTGTGTGTTTCACAGGTAGGACATTCGTTCTCTATATTGCAAATGATGAATGCAACACAGTTTTAAAGTTTAGACTGTGAAAATTTCATTTGTTCTGTATCTCTTACAGGTTGGTTTCTCTAAGCTGTGGCCAAAAAATGCTGACAAGGCAAGCATGGGAGAAGGCTGTGGATATGGAAAAGCAACGCAAGGAAAGGCTTATCCCTGTACGGAGGAGGTGACATGCATCAAACCACATGCCACAGTGTCGTAAAATTTTTACTTGTAATTTTTTGTAAGAAAATATAATATACGCCTTTTGACAAGTGTTTCATTCTGACGCGTTTAATGACACAATGCTTTTTCTTAAACGATATCACTGAAATATCACCTTATTGAATTACATATGTGATTAAAATCAACCAATAAGTTTCCAACTGGCGTCATACCTGCAAACCTATTTTGGCATAGATTCAAGTGGAACAGAAGGAAAGAATAAGCCTCATTAAACAAGAAAGAAAATTGTGTATTAAATGATCTTCTGTCTGACATAAAACAAGCGGAATTAGTTCTTTTTACAGGTGATTCAAGTATTGTAATCAGTAATTCAGGCATACATATGGAAACAGAAGAAATGGTAAACAGAGTTATTAAAAGTATCATTGACTGGCTTTCTGCAAATGGTCTCACTCTCAGTTTTAAAAAGGCATAACAGATTCAGTTCTGCATATCTAGGAGTGCTACACCAATGATATGTGTTAACACATTGTGAAGAAATAATAAGTAGGGTGGAAACTTAAAAATTCTTAGGTGTTAATGTTGATAAGAATTTAAACTAGAAAATGCACAATTTGAAAATCCAAAAATAATTTAGTTCAGCCACATTTGCACTTAGAATCACTGCAAATCTTGGGGAGATACAAGTCAATAAGCTGACATATTTTGCACATTTCATGCAATATCATCATGGAATAATGGTCTGGGTAACTCATCTTTAAGGAAGAAAGTCTTCATTGCTCAAAAACTTGCTATAAGAATTATATGTAGTGCTCATCCATAATCATGTTGGAGACATCTGTTAGGAAGTTGGATATTCTGACTACCACTTCACAGTATATTTATTCCCTTGTGAAATTAGTTATAAATAATAATGATCTTCTGTCTGACATAAAACAAGCGGAATAATAATCAACTACAGTTGAAAAGGAACAATGATGTACATAATTACACTACCAGAAGGAAAAACAACACTCATTAAAGTTGTCGTTCGCCTATAAGAGGTGCACAACCCTGCAACTCAGTTTTTGATCACTTACCCAGTGATATAAAATGTCTGGCAGACAGCAAAGTAAAATTTGAAAACAAACTGAAAAAGTTTCTCCTTGACCACTCCTATTCCATAGAAGAATTTATACAGTATTATTGTAATATGTAAGAGGTGGTGGATAGCAATCACTAACTCACATATGCATATTTTCATCGAAAGAAACTCATAGATGTTCAGCATTTAGACATATTTACAAATTGATTTGTAGTGTGAATGTAAAGTGACTCATTCCACATCATTAAAATTATTGCGCAAAATGATCCATGGAACACAAAACAAAGCAAAAAGAAGCTACCTACTTAACAAAATGACAAACAAAATAAAGGTAATCTATTTGCAAGCACAACTCCCAGACATAGGCGAAATCAAAACCTGCTGCTTGGTAAGAGGCTGTACCATGTTGCTCCACTATGTGCCTTCTAATGTGTTTGGATCCTCTATGGCATCCTTTCTATAAGGTGAAGTGTCTGTCGTGGGTTCCTGCAGTGATGCACTGGGAGTTTAATCTGTCACCAAGTATGCTCAGTTCCTTTAAGCAAATGTGGGCCATTCCATCCTAGAGGAAAGTTTTAAAGAGGTGCACACAGTATGTTCAAGCAGTATTGTGACGAAAGGGCTGGACAGTGGGTTAGAAGATCCTGTCCAGGTGCTATATCATCCTCAAATTAACCTCAATAGCAATGAGGTTATACTAGTGTGAACATGAGACGAGCCCAAAACAAAGAGCTTGATTGAGTCATGCATATGTACCTGGCCACCTGCAATCTCCTTCTCTCCAACCTTCATTAGGTGTCAGACAGATCCTGCTCTCGGTGCTATTGATCCAAGTTTCATTCAAAGTATAGTAAAACTCTTTTTTTACACTTTCAAGCACACTGACCCAAAAATGTGTAAAATACAGGAAAGCATAGGAAACACAACAAGTGAAAATGAATGAATTACTGTTACTGACATTTTCTTTATATTGTTCAAAATATGAAATTAAAACCATTTAAATTTATCTTATTTAATAAAATATGAACCATGGACCTTGCCATTGGTGGGGAGGCTTGCGTACCTCAACGATACAGATAACCATACCGTAGGTGCAACCACAATGGAGGGGTATCTGATGAGAGACCAGACAAATGTGTGGTTCCTGAAGAGGGGCAGCAGCCTTTTCAGGCTTTGTAACACTAACCAAAACGGCCTTGCTTGTTGTGGTACTGCGAACGGCTGAAAGAAAGGGAAACTACAGCCGTAATTTTTTCCAGGGGCTATGCAGCTTTACTGTATGATTAAAAGATGATGGCATCCTCTTGGGTAATATATTTCGGAGGTAAAATAGTCCCCCATTCGGATCTCCGGGCGGGGACTACTCGAGGATGACGTTATCAGGAGAAAGAAAACTGGCGTTCTACGGATCGGAGTGTGGAATGTCAGATCCCTTAATCGGGCAGGTAGGTTAGAAAATTTAAAAAGGTAAATGTATAGGTTAAAGTTAGATGTAGTGGGAATTAGTAAAGTTCAGTGGCAGGAGGAACAAGACTTTTGGTCAGGTGAATACGGGGTTATAAATACAAAATCAAATAGGGGTAATGCAGGAGTAGGTTTAATAATGAATAAAAAAAATAGGAGTGCGAGTAAGCTACTACAAACAGCATAGTGAACGCATTATTGTGGCCATAGACACGAAGCTCATGCCTACTACAGTAGTACAAGTTTATATGCCAACTAGCTCTGCAGATGATGAAGAAATTGATGAAATGTATGGTGAGATAAAAGAAATTAATCGGGTAGTGAAGGGAGATGAAAATTTAATAGTCATGGGTGACTGGAATTCGACAGTAGGAAAAGAAAGAGAAGGAAACGTAGTAGGTGAATATGGATTGGGGCTAAGAAATGAAAGAGGAAGCCGCCTGGTAGAATTTTGCACAGAGCACAACTTAATCATAGCTAACACTTGGTTTGAGAATCATGAAAGAAGGTTGTATACATGGAAGAACCCTGGAGATACTAAAAGGTATCAGATAGATTATATAATGGTAAGACAGAGATTTAGGAAGCAGGTTTTAAATTGTAAGACATTTCCAGGGGCAGATGTGGACTCTGACCACAATCTGTTGGTTATGAACTGTAGATTAAAATTGAAGAAACTGCAAAAAGGTGGGAATTTAAGGAGACGGGACCTGGATAAACTGAAAGAGTCAGAGGTTGTACAGAGTTTCAGGGAGAGCATAAGTGAACAACTGACAGGAATGGGGGAAAGAAGTACAATAGAAGAAGAATGGATAGCTTTGAGGGATGAAATAGTGAAGGCAGCAGACGATCAAGTAGGTAAAAAGACGAGGGCTAGTAGAAATCCAGAGATACTAAATTTAATTGATGAAAGGAGAAAATACAAAAATGCAGTAAGTGAAGCAGGCAAAAAGGAATACAAACATCTCAAAAATGAGATCGACAGGAAGTGCAAAATGGCTAGGCAGGGATGGCTAGGGATGTAGAGGCTTATCTCATGAGGGGTAAGATAGATACCCAGATCTAAGCAAAGAAGGGAAAGCAGAAAGATGGAAGGAGTATATAGAGGGTCTATACAGGGGCGATGTTTTTCAGGACAATATTATGCAAATGGAAGAGGATGTAGATGAAGATGAAATGGGAGGTATGATACTGCGTGAAGAGTTTGACAGAGCACTGAAAGACCTGAGTCGAAACAAGGCCCCCGGAGTAGACAACATTCCATTGGAACTACTGTCAGCCTTGGGAGTGCCAGTCCTGAAAAAACTCTTACCATCTGGTGAGCAAGATGTATGAGACAGGCGAAATTCCCTCAGACTTCAAGAAGAATATAATAATTCCAATCCCAAAGAAAGCAGGTGTTGACAGATGTGAAAATTACCGAACTATCAGTTTAATAATTCACAGCTGCAAAATACTAACACAAATTCTTTACAGATGAATGGAAAAACTAGTAGAAGCCACCCTCAGGGAAGATCAGTTTGATTCCGTAGAAATGTTGAAACACATGAAGCAGTACTGACAGAAGAAAGATTAAGGACAGGCAAACCTACGTTTCTAGCATTTGTAGACTTAGAGAAAGTTTTTGACAATGTTGACTGGAATACTCTCTCTCAAATTTTGAATGTGGCAGGGGTAAAATACAGGGAGCGAAAAGCTATTTACAATTTGTACAGAAACCAAATGGCAGTTATAAAGAGTCGAGGGACATGAAAGGGAAGCAGTGGTTGGGAAGGGAGTGAGACAGGGTTGTAGCCTCTCCCCGATGCTATTCAATCTGTATATTGAGCAAGCAGTGAAGGAAACAAAAGAAAAGTTCGGAGTAGGAATTAAAATCCATGGAGAAGAAATAAAAACTTTGAGGTTCGCCGATGACATTGTAATTCTGTCAAAGACAGCAAAGGACTTGGAAGAGCAGTTGAACGGAATGGACAGTGTCTTGAAAGGAGGGTGTAAGATGAACATCAACAAAAGCAAAACGAGGATAATGGAATGTAGTCGAATTAAGTTGGGTGATGCTGAGGGAATTAGATTAGGAAATGAGGCACTTCAAGTAGTAAATGAGTTTTGCTATTTGGGGAGCAAAATAACTGATGATGGTCGAAGTAGAGAGGATATAAAATGTAGACTGGCAATGGCAAGGAAAGCGTTTCTGAAGAAGAGAAATTTGTTAACATTGAGTATAGATTTAAGTGTCAGGAAGTCATTTCTGAAAGTATTTGTATGGAGTGTAGCTGTGTATGGAAGTGAAACATGAGCGATAAATAGTTTGGACAAGAAGGGAATAGAAGCTTTCGAAATGTGGTGCTACAGAAGAATGCTGAAGATTAGATGGGTAGATCACATAACTAATGAGGAGGTATTGAATAGAATTGGGGAGAAGAGGAGCTTGTGGCACAAACTGACTAGAAGAAGGGATCGGTTGGTAGGACATTTTCTGTGACATCGAGGGATCACCAATTTAGTATTGGAGGGCAGCGTGGAGGGTAAAAATCATAGAGGGAGACCAAGGGATGAATACACTAAGCAGCTTCAGAAGGATGTAGGTTGCAGTAGGTACTGGGAGATGAAGAAGCTTGCACAGTATAGAGTAGCATGGAGAGCTGCATCAAACCAGTCTCAGGACTGAAGACCAGAACAACAACAACAACAACAACAATAAAATATAAAATAAATGTATTGTTTTTGTTCCTTTCTAACAGCAGTTAGATCTGTTCTTCTACGAAAACACATATGAAAGATAATCTTGCCCTATTCTGTCACTTTTTATTGGTAATCATTATAAAATTACAGTCAGTAAAAGTTGTAAACAAAATATTGGTTAAAACACCAAAGTTAGCGGTCTTCATAAACAGAGAGCAGTAGACAGGAAATGTAAGCTTGTTGCCAACAAGGTCCCTTGGTTCAGGAACATCCTGGATGAGAAAGAGGATGGAAGTTGTCATCAAGCTAATAGTTCAACTTGATGAGGAATGTTTACATCTGACATCAGGTTGTACCAACTTGAGCGCCTGTACGGATTTGTGTATTTCACACAGAAGCCATTATAGAGACATCCGTCTTCAAAGACGTGTTTATTTGTTTAAATGGCTGAGAGATTAAATTCAACCTGTTGCAATACAACACAGTCAGCAGAAGGAATGTTGCCACTAGTTACTTTAAGCAGATCATGGTTATCATTAAGGCAATGACTCAGTATACTTTCCTACCCTTCCAGCCGCAGCAAACCTGGAATACAGTAGCTGTGACCCAACATGCTGACAACAAAGATTATGTTTATGGTGCTCAAGCTACGTTATGTGATCAGTAACTTTGTGTGTAGTCTGCATTTTCTTATTTTTTTTTCTAAGGCTGAATTTGAGCAGGAATGTGATGCACTTTTTACAGAAATCTGTATGAAAATCAATGCTAAAGGTTGTGATAATGTAACACGGAATCGTTAATCGTGAGAAAGCATTGTATTGAGAAAGAGGACTTGTGTGGGGACTGACAAAAATGATTCTCAAAATTGATAAAATTAAAATGTTGGAACATAAAAATGTGGTTTTACAGTATTTTCTGCCAACCATCTTCATGCACCACAGTGCTTGGGGTGGGGGAGGTTGTACTCATGATCACGACGACTCAAAGCCAACACAGTTGCCTCAAAAAAGACATCATACAGTTGTGTTTCATTCCCCTTGGGATACTTTCAAGCCAGAATTTGTTGACATCAATCATCAGCTGGTGGTGTTGACCACAGATGACCATTATGATGTAAATCTTCAGTATGTTTTGTGCCTCTTGATTGTGGATGAATGTTCAAATAACTTTTCTGTGGCATTGCCAATTTGGCCTGGAACTTTCCTTGCTAACAACCCTCCTTGTTGCCACTTGACCGTTTGAGCATGGTCTGAGCTTGAAATGACAATTTGACAGACCGAAGAGTGTGCAGAAGCCACATTGCTCCCGTCATGATTAGAGGCACAGCACACTACTAAACTGCACATTTCACACTAGCTTATTGTGCATACAGAATAAAATTTGGGCTGGTATATCAGACCAGTGACTATTGACACAAACGAACACTATCTCTCCTGATGTCCTGCCTGCCTCTCCCAATGTCCATCGGACTCCAGGCCCACCATCTCATTTCTTAGGAGGAGGAGGAGGAGATTAGTGTTTAACGTCCCGTTGACAACGAGGTCATTAGAGACGGAGCGCAAGCTCGGGTGAGGGAAGGATGAGGAAGGAAATCGGCCGTGCCCTTTCAAAGGAACCATCCCGGCATTTGCCTGAACCGATTTAGGGAAATCATGGAAAACATAAATCAGGATGGCCGGAGACGGGATTGAACCGTCGTCCTCCCGAATGTGAGTCCAGTGTGCTAACCACTTCTCATTTCTTATCTGTATGACTAATTGCACCCTCACACTTCTCATTTGAGGGAACGTCACAGACAGATATGTGGCACAGCCATGGGTGCCTGCTTAGCACCTTCCTGTGCGTCTGTTGATGGGCCATCTAAAGGAAACCTATCTAGACTCCTAAAATCCCATACCCCTTGTCTGGTTCAGGTTCATGATCTGCACCAAAGGCCAGTACATTTTATCCTCATTCTTACACAGACTCAACGGCACCCCCCCCCCCCCCCCCCCCCCCCCCCCCTATTCGCTTTACCTTGTCCTCCGTCGTAGACCAATTTGCCACATTCCTGGATGTTGATCTCCATCCTCTGATTGCTCCATCCGTACTTGGTCCATACCAAACCCACAAACCACCAACACTACCTACATTTTGACAGCTGCCATCATTCTTTCCACGCCAAAAAGTTAGTGCCACATAGTCTGCTCGCTCATGTGGACTACGCATCTGCAGTTACAGGAATTCCCTTGCTCTGTTGGCTGCAGGTCTCACAAAGGACTTCACAGATACACTGTTTTCCAAACTTAGTCCGCAGACATATTTTTTGCACAATATGCTCTCAATCCCTAATTGTCCCTCTGCTCCGAAGAATCAGCTACAAAGGAGCACCCCTCATGTCACAAAGCATCATCCCAGATGCAACAGCTGGACCACATACTTGGCTAGGGCTTTGAATATTTGTCACCATGTCTGAAAATGAGGAACATCATACCCACAATCCTTCCCTTCATTCATAATGGGGTATTCTGTTGCCCACCCAGTCTGCACAATATCCTGGTCAATCCACATGATGATTGTTAGCTGCCCCAAGTTGGTCTCTACGTTTTACATCAATCTCTGACATATACTGATGCAGGATTATTCACCTTTGCATGCTAATGTAAAAGATAACATGAACAAGCTACATGCAAAATGCATGCAATTTACATGTTCATATACATTTATAAGCTGGCTGCCGGTATTTCCTTTGTGCGTGAGTAAAATCACATGTCAGATAAATTTGTATCAAAAATTTAGGTCCAAACACTTCATGTAATATTTAAATGTGTTTTTCATTTTGATTGTGTCAAAATTTATGCTTGTCTAGCAATGTATTATGTATTTTCGCATGTTGTGTGCCCTAGCACCAGTTATCAGCACTTGTGCTTTGTACAGTTTTAGCAGTAGTATCCTCATACAAAGAACCATTCACCCAAATTTCAGTGTGTATTAGTATGAATAAATGTACATTTTTGAGAGTTGTTGGAAATATTAAAGGTGTTGTGCATAACATAATTTATAGTAAATTTGTGTTTATGTAGCACATATTACAATGTACATATCGTGCTACATTTGGTTTTCCCCCGTGACAAGTTTGTATATTTTCTGATTTATCATAAATTAACACTATTTTCAAGGTTTTTTATTTTAGCAAATAAAACGTTAACACTGTGCCATTGCGACACCACAGTGGTGTAGTGTGCGAAATAGCGGTCAACGGCTGGCGACACCACAGTGGTGTCATCTGTATAATATCGCGCAATGGCCCGCGACACCAGAGTGGTGTCATAAGCATAGTATCGCTCAGTGGCCGACAACAGCATGTTAGTATCTTTTGCATTCTGTAGGTAACAATAAGTTACACACGTTAACAAGTGTTTTGTTGCCGGCCGCGGTGGTCTCGCAGTCAAGGCGCTCAGTCCGGAACCGCGCGACTGCTACGGTCGCAGGTTCGAATCCTGCCTCGGGCATGGATGTGTGTAATATCCTTAGGTTAGTTAGGTTTAAGTAGTTCTAAGTTCTAGGGGACTGATGACCACAGAAGTTAAGTCCCATAGTGCTCAGAGCCATTTGAACCAAGTGTTTTGTTTTTGTAAGTACTTGTGCTCTTTCATTATGGTGGGCGAAAGAGACAGTAGGATTATTTACGATGAATGGGCGGATGTTTTGTCTGACGTTCCGGACGACTTGGCCAATTGGGAAGAAGACATTGGACATCAAAAAAATGATATTGAAGCAGAATCGTAGGAAGATAGTGAAATACGTCCAAGAAGAATTTGGCGAACACTGTGATTTCCAACTGATTCAGCTGAATCAGACAAAGAAGACAGTGCACAGTGGTCAGACTTTGATTTATCGAGGACCATTAATAAATTTGAAGGACACCCGGGTCCAAACATCTTTCCCAAAAATACACAGAGCATTGAGGATATCGTACAATTATATATTGGGAACAATCTATTTGAATATATTAGCAGCAAAACCAAAAAGTACTAAAGTCAAAATTTCAGTAGAAGGAAACTGGAGGAAAAATGGCAAATTTGTCGACGTTACAGGACCTGAATGTAGAAAATGGTTTGGGCTTGCTATCCTTATGGGAATTGTAAGAAAAGCAAGGATCAATGATTATTGGTCAACGAATCTGTTGATACACACACCGATATTTTGCAAAACGATGTCCCGCAACCGATTCAGACAAATACTTTTCATTTTTACATTTAGTGCTGACTGGCTTGTCAAAGTGCAATTCGTAATTGATTATTTTTCCAAAAAGTTTAAAGAAACATTTGATCTAAGTCAAAACATCTCAATTGATGAAGGAATGATACCGTGGCATAGACGGTTAAATTTTAAAGTTCACAATCCATCGAAAATTGTGGAAATACGACATACTCATTTGGATGCTGTGTGAGTCGAGTACGGGATACATTTCCTCATTCAGGATATATTCCGGTGCTGTACAGCCTTTAGCAAAAACAGTGATGGATCTATTGACACCTTCTGGTGGAAAGGGGTGTCACCTCTGCATGGATAATTATTATAACAGTGTAGAACTTGCAGAGAAATTACATGGAAAGAAAATTTGAGTTTGTGGAACGATATGGCAAAATAGAGGATTTCTGGAAAATTATAGCACGCAAAAGTCAATGTGTTTGAAGCTTGTCATCAACGGAAAGGTGACAAGCGGCCGGTGACAAGCCAAGTAATCCGACTTAGCACTGCCGGCACCAAGCGAATAAATTTGTACGAGACGTGTGGATGGCAAAGTGTTAAATAAAAGTTTAAGGAAATTAGTGACTTATTCTAGATTTTTCTGTTGCTTCAATAAATCTCGTTTTGTATACTAATTGATTCAGTTCTCAGTGGAACTTAGTAATACTCAGGTTTAACAGATCCAGAAATTGAAAAAGAATCAGAAGACTTATTTAAAAGCTATTTGTTTACCGTTATGTAAAACATTACACCAGTCACTGGGCAGCATCACTGTGAATACTGTCTTCAAACAGTTAGTTGATGTTCGTAAGCAACTGAGAATCACCCTGATTATGGTCAAACAATTGGAAGCTGTTATGCATGATTTGATTGGATTTATTTATTCATCCAGGGATCATCTCATAATGATACACCCTCCTGCAGGCCCGGGTCTAGAATAGGCCCGAGGTATTCCTGCCTGTCGTAAGAGGCAACTAATAGGTGTCTCACACTTTCAGCCTTTGTGTGATGGTCCCCTGTAGGGTTTGACCTCCATTTTTCAAACTTTTCCCGTACAGTGAGCCTATTGGCCAAGGGCGCCGTACATGGTGCATCGTGTCCATCAGCATTGAAATCTTTAACCCATTATTTCGTTGCGGCATTGTAGTCCCTCTCATCCTCCATCTCTTCAGTGAGGACACCTTCCTGGGTGTGTTTTCCTTCACGCACTATGCAGTGTCGTTTTCTGCGCCGACGAGGACCATGGAATTCTTTGCACCTCGTACCCAGCACGGTAACTTGTCCATTGTGATGGGCCACCCTGTACCCTGTTGGTTATAGCCCCCTGACCACAAAGGGATCACTCTGCTGATGCCTGCATCATTAACTCCCCTCATATGCTGAGCAGTAGATGCCTATCACCCTGGGGCATCGGGACTCCCGGCAATGGCCATTCTCCAAGGTGGCCTTTGCTGCTGGGCGGCGCCTGTGGGGAGGCCCCTTGGTCGGAGTGGGTGGCAGGCATTAGGGCAGATGACATGTGATGAAGCATAGTACATCATCTCTTGCTGGTGGTCAAACACCAACAGTCTCTTAAGTGTTCACGGGCTCAATTCAACACACAGAAGTATGACACCAAATCGTTCCTCTCCCTGGCCACACTATGGGAGGAACCTCAGGCTAAGGATGGCAGGGCTCTTATTCGTCCCGGTACCTCTTATGTTTTGGGAGCAGACAGGGAGTCTTTCATGACGATGAAGCCTCAGTTTTTTGTTGAGCATTTACAGGACAAGTTTGTGGAGGTGGAGGGCTTGTCCAAAATGAGATCTGTGTCAGTGTTGATCAGAACAGCATCCTCTTCCCATTCACAGGCATTTCTCGCTTCTGACAAGCTGGGAGATGTTTCTATAACCATCATGCCCCGTAAGAGCTTAAATATGGTCCAGGGTATCATATTTCACAGAGACCTTCTATTGTAGTCTGACAATGAGCTGTGCGCCAATTTGGAGTGGCGAGGTGTACATTTTGTTTGGCATGTCCACCGGGGTTTGAGGGATAATAAGGTTGCCACCGGTGTCTTTATCTTGGCCTTTGAAGGTGATGCATTACCCGAGAAGGTCAAGGTGATGGTCTACCACTGTGATTTAAAGCCCTATATCCCTCCCCCAGTGCGGTTCTTTAAATGCTGGAAGTTTGGCCAAATGTCTTCCCGCTGTACTTCCAGCGTCACATGTCGAGATTGCGGGCGCCCATCACATCCCAATACTCCATGTGCCCTGCCTCCCATCTGTGTCAACTGTGGAGAGCACCATTCACCTTGCTCGCGTGACTGCAGAATTCTCCAGAAAGAAAGAAAAATCATGGAGTACAAGACCCTGGACCGATTGACCTACACTGAGGCTAAGAGGAAATTCAAACGCCTACATGCTGTACCTATGACATCATCTTATGCCACCACTACAGCAGTTCTAGCCCCATCAGCTCTGCCAACCCCAGTCACCTGTCAGAGCCAGAAGACTATACCTGCCCCCTTGATGGTGGGGGGGGGGGGGGGGGCACTTCCCTCCCTGTTGCTCTTGCACAACCTACTTCGGGAGCAATCCCCCCACCTACTCAAACCATCGGAGATATCAGTCCCCACTTCTGCACCAGAGAAGCGTAAGTCTTCTTCGGCTACTTTCACTGGGAAGGGGTCCGTTGGGTCACTCCCTTCCCAGGTTTCTGCTAGTGGGAAAGATGACACCTGCCAGTGGCTGAAGAGCCCAAAAGCAGCAGATTGTAGGGCTTCATGCTCATCCTTAGTCCCGGAAACTGAATCAGTAAGTCCTCCCAGCCAGGGAAACCCAAGGAATAGCAAGAGAAATCCAAAAAGAAGATCTCCAAGACAAGGGAATTGCTGTGGCACCCACACCACCGCTACCTACAAGCCCTGCGTCTGCAGATGAGATGGAGATTCTGGCATCTGCTGAGGACCCTGACCCCCAGACATATCAGACGGATGCCATATTCCTTGACTTCCGGAAAGCTTTTGACTCGGTGCCCCACTGCAGACTCCTAACTAAGTTACGAGCATATGAGATTGGTTCCCAAGTATGTGAGTGGCTCAAAGACTTCTTAAGTAATAAAACCCAGTACGTTGTCCTCGATGGCGAGTGTTCATCGGAGGTGAGGGTATCATCTGGAGTGCCCCAGCGAAGTGTGGTAGGTCCGCTGTTGTTTCCTATCTACATAAGTGATCTTTTGGATAGGATGGATAGCAATGTGCGGCTGTTTGCTGATGATGCTGTGGTGTACGTGAAGGTGTCGTCGTTGAGTGACTGTAGGAGGATACAAGATGACTTGGACAGGATTTGTGATTGGTGTAAAGAATGGCATCTAACTCTAAATATAGATAAATGTAAATTAATGCTGATGAATAGGAAAAAGAATCCTGTAATGTTTGAATACTCCATCAGTAGTGTAGCGCTTGACACAGTCACATCGATTAAATATTTGGGCGTAACATTGCAGAGTGATATGAAGTGGGACAAGGATGTAATGCCAGTTGTGGGGAAGGCGGATGGTTGTGTTCAGTTCATTGGTAGAATTTTGGGAAGATGTGGTTCACCTATAAAGGAGACCGCTTATAAAACACTAATACGACTTATTCTTGAGTACTGCTCGAACATTTGGGATCCCTATCAGGTCGGATTGAGGGAGGACATTGAAGCAATTCAGAGGCGGGCTGCTAGATTTGTTACTGGTAGGTTTGATCATCACGCGAGTGTTATGGAAATGCTTCAGGAAATCGGATGGGAGTCTCTAGAGGGAAGGAGGTGTTCTTTTCGTGAATCGCTACTGAGGAAATTTAGAGAACCAGCATTTGAGGCTGACTGCATTAGAAGTTTACTGCCGCCAACTTACATTTCGTGGAAAGACCACAAAGATAAGATAAGAGAGATTAGGGCTCGTACAGAGGCATATAGGCAGTCATTTTTCCCTCGTTCTGTTTGGGAGTGGAACAGGGAGAGAAGATGCTAGTTGTGGTACGAGGTACCCTCCGCCACGCATCGTATGGTGGATTGCGGAGTATGTATGTAAATGTAAATGTAGATGTTTATGTAGATACAGACCTGTAAGAGAGAACTGTATGGTAAATGATAAGTGTCATGAGGTAGATCCAGATGATTCTGGACACAAAGGAGAATGGGATTCTGGACCAGAAGCGTACGTATCCATACATGGTACAAATAGTGACATGAATATCCAATTATTTTCACAATGGCAAGAAATGGATGGGTTTGATTATAAGCATTTCTTCTCCTCAGGGAATTTCGAGGTGAAATGTTGCATAATTCTTCAAATGGTTTCCTTGGTTAAAACAGTTCCATTATTCGCTGCCTCCCACATGGCTTAGTGGGTATAGAATCAAATTTATGTGCAGTTATTCAGAGGATGACTCAGCCCTCCAAATGAGATCACTTGTGTCGGAATATACACTCCTGGAAATTGAAATAAGAACACCGTGAATTCATTGTCCCAGGAAGGGGAAACTTTATTGACACATTCCTGGGGTCAGATACATCACATGATCACACTGACAGAACCACAGGCACATAGACACAGGCAACAGAGCATGCACAATGTCGGCACTAGTACAGTGTATATCCACCTTTCGCTGCAATGCAGGCTGCTATTCTCCCATGGAGACGATCATAGAGATGCTGGATGTAGTCCTGTGGAACGGCTTGCCATGCCATTTCCACCTGGCGCCTCAGTTGGACCAGCGTTCGTGCTGGACGTGCAGACCGCGTGAGACGACGCTTCATCCAGTCCCAAACATGCTCAATGGGGGCCAGATCCGGAGATCCCGCTGGCCAGGGTAGTTGACTTACACCTTCTAGAGCACGTTGGGTGGCACGGGATACATGCGGACGTGCATTGTCCTGTTGGAACAGCAAGTTCCCTTGCCAGTCTAGGAATGGTAGAACGATGGGTTCGATGACGGTTTGGATGTACCGTGCACTATTCAGTGTCCCCTCGACGATCACCAGTGGTGTACGGCCAGTGTAGGAGATCGCTCCCCACACCATGATGCCGGGTGTTGGCCCTGTGTGCCTCGGTCGTGTGCAGTCCTGATTGTGGCGCTCACCTGCACGGCGCCAAACACGCATACGACCATCATTGGCACCAAGGCAGAAGCAACTCTCATCGCTGAAGACGACACGTCTCCATTCGTCCCTCCATTCACGCCTGTCGCGACACCACTGGAGGCGGGCTGCACGATGTTGGGGCGTGAGCGGAAGACGGCCTAACGGTGTGCGGGACCGTAGCCCAGCTTCATGGAGACGGTAGCGAATGGTCCTCGCCGATACCCCAGGAGCAACAGTGTCCCTAATTTGCTGGGAAGTGGCGGTGCGGTCCCCTACGGCACTGCGTAGGATCCTACGGTCTTGGCGTGCATCCGTGCGTCGCTGCGGTCCGGTCCCAGGTCGACGGGCATGTGCACCTTCCGCCGACCACTGGCGACAACATCGATGTACTGTGGAGACCTCACGCCCCACGTGTTGAGCAATTCGGCGGTACGTCCACCCGGCCTCCCGCATGCCCACTATACGCCCTCGCTCAAAGTCCGTCAACTGCACATACGGTTCACGTCCACGCTGTCGCGGCATGCTACCAGTGTTAAAGACTGCGATGGAGCTCCGTATGCCACGGCAAACTGGCTGACACTGACGGCGGCGGTGCACAAATGCTGCGCAACTAGCGCCATTCGACGGCCAACACCGCGGTTCCTGGTGTGTCCGCTGTGCCGTGCGTGTGATCATTGCTTGTACAGCCCTCTCGCAGTGTCCGGAGCAAGTATGGTGGGTCTGACACACCGGTGTCAATGTGTTCTTTTTTCCATTTCCAGGAGTGTAGTATACAGAGAATTTGTCAAGCATTTTTCTCGGCGTAATGGTCAAAGGCTGCACAAGGTCACTAAACACAGCATCATACTGTTACTGAATTAACAGCAGTCAAGATTCATGAGTCTGAGGATTTGTTTAAGAAGAACAAATTTTTGTGTAATCTGTACAGCCCTGCTGTGCTAATTATGGTTTCTGTCGCCAAACTACTTATACATCTGAAGCATATTATTTTAGCTGGTAGGTGCAAATATGATGCTGACACTTTTAAAAGCCTACTCCAGAAACTGAAATATGATGCAGGAGGAAACATGATGCAAAATGATCAATGTTGTCTGAACTATTGAAATGAACTGCTGTGTAATAGACTCAATAGGAGGCCACACAACGGGTATGAAAGGACACGCAGACATAATAGCATTGATAGATAACACCAACCCTGTCATTTGAGTGGGTAAAAAAAAGGAAAAAAAAAGAAAAGGGCATTGTGAACGTGGTAAATCATCGCCAGAGAGCCCACTTCGACTACACTGGAAGAGGCAGACTTGCAAGAACAAAAATCGGTACAGAGGCGAGGTAAGAAACACTAACCAATACGTAATCCTGCAGGGTGTGCAGATTCGTTCCACAGACCCACATAGCAATCTGCCAGACAAAAGGCCAGCACCTCAGGTGGCTGAAGGAGTACAGAGAGAGGCAATGGAAGAAGAGAGAGAGTGTGGTATTTTGTCTATGGGCAAGACATAACGGAGACGTTTCGAGACTAAGTCTTAGAACCAAAAGTTCCAGCAATAACTCCTGTTGTATTGGTATCTGTGGGTCCAGTAAATGTAAATTACGTTTTTTTTTACACTGGCTGGCCCTATTATGTTGTTAGTGAGGTTGCACTCCAAAGGTATCAGAAGGTAGAATCTTGTCCGACTTTTCTTCTAAAAGG
The DNA here is from genome assembly GCF_021461395.2 of Schistocerca americana. Classification (NCBI taxonomy): domain Eukaryota; kingdom Metazoa; phylum Arthropoda; class Insecta; order Orthoptera; family Acrididae; genus Schistocerca; species Schistocerca americana. Next base: position 494,322,505 of record NC_060121.1, read on the forward strand.
AGTCAAACTTATAAGGGAGCAATGTTCAACAGAAATATAGAATGAAGAGTCAGATTTAGTGTTTATGTGCCAGGTTGTGGAGATGGAAACAAGTTAGATAATTTTAGCATTGCTGAATGTTGATGGCATTCTGTGCATCGATTTTTTAAGTTTCCACCAAGCAACGTTTCATTTGGAAGGAGGTGAAGCATCACTGAACATTAGGGAATAGTTGAAAGAATACGATTTGAAAATTCTATGGTAAGAGGACAGTCTGAAATGGCTGATCTTAAATTTTTTATAGAAGAGCAATTGCGATCTGAGTGTGAACAAATCAATGGTGGTGGCCAAGGTACTTAGCTCTCTAAACAGTGGCAAAATGTGTTTCTTACAAATATGGTAGGAAAGAGTGTTGGAGGTGTGGAAGGCACTTAGGAGGCTGAGTAAATTGAACTGCACAATGTCTTTCACAAGTATAGAAAGGTATTTTCTGACTCGCCTGGCGCCATTCGTAATTCTGAATACAAATTTAAGGTACGTGAACACAAAACGTTTTTTTTTGTTAGGCATTATGCCATTCCCCCTGCGTACAAAGCAAAGGTGCAAAAGGAGGCCCAAGATATGTTGGCTAAAGCTGTTGTTGAAAGAGCATTCTGTTTACACAGCAGCCCTGTACTGGATATTACGGAAAAAGTTTGGTTCTGGATTTGAAGCAGATTTACACAATCATTTTGCCCGAGACGAGTTGAACAAAGTTTGGCAGAGTTGTTGCAAAAGTTTCACAGAGAGCAAGTGTTTTCTTCCATAGCCTTATGTGAAAGCTAGTGGCAGATTGTTCTGGATCGCACGTGCCATCACCGTACTGCGTTTTTGTGCTTAAGCGCATGTTACCAGCACTAGCAGCTACCCTTTGGTCTAAATGTTTCTTCTACATTTATTAGAAGACTGAATGCGATCTACGCAGATGATATAAGGAATAGGATTACCTTGATGATGTTGATGACTTTTTTGTCACTGAAAAGTCAGGAGCAAACCACAGTGAGATTTAGAAAGATTACTAGCAGTTTTTGAACAAGATGGGGTCATTGTCAACTTACAAAAATCACAGTTTAGTAGGTATAGTTTTGTATTTTTAAATCATATTATTTCAATGGATGATATCCACCTAGATCGCGAAAAGATTCAGGCAATAAAAGAATATCCCATTCCACATACAGTACTAAGAAACAATTGAGGGCCTTTCTAGGTTTAATTATCCTTTATAAACATTTTGCAACTATACCATTTTGTCTATGACCAGACTGTGCAAATTAATGAGGGAAAATGAAGCATGGAACTGGGACGACGGTGCACAAAGAGAATTCGACATTAAGAATGTTTTAGTTAATGCACCGATTGTATCGCATTTGGATTTTGTCTAATGACAGATAGTTCAGGCACAGGACATGGTGCTGTTTTGTGCCAGGAAGGTGAGAATAGTGATCCACAGACCTGAAAAATGATCCCCTTTGCGAGTAGAGTTCTCTCGCAATGTGAGCAGAAGTAGAAGAGCAAATTACAGATGAGCAAGACATTGACTCAGTTTTGAGTGAAATAGAACAGAAATGACGTGACGATGACCAAGCGGCCATATGTCTGAATTATTTAGAGAACAACAACGTACTTTTTAAGCACTGAGATCCGAGGGATTCCCTCCTATGGCTATCGGTGATCCCAGAGGAGTTGATTAACAAGCGAACAAACACTTAAATTACACCTATTTTGGTGTGCAAAAATGTTACAATAAGTTAAAGGAAGCCTTTTACTTCGACAAAATGCTGATGAGGATTCTCTGGGCGCAGAGAGTGCGTAAGATATGGCAAAAGGTGAAATCATCGATAGCACCTTAGACAACTCCAGGTTGTTCAATAATGCTGGCGAAATTACTCGAAGTATATGCAATGGACCTGTTTGAACCAGTCATGTGCTTGAACACAGATTATTACTATGTATCTGCGGCAATAGGATTGACAATGAAGTTTGTGACTTAAGCACTCTTCCAAAAGGCTATTGGCTAGATGGTGGCGGTTTCCTTTGCAAATCATTTCTTGTGGAAAGTCGGTATAGAGATATGAGTGATCTCCAACAGTGGTCCGCAGTTTAGATCTTGACAATGGCTGTACGTGACAAGGAGCCATAAATTTAAAATGGTTCTCATTAAGTTATACTGGTCCTCATGTAATTGTACTATCTTCACCGAAACTTGTTGGGAGGATGATGAAGTTACTTAGAAAATTATGTAGACTCTACTGTTCCAGGTAGCATGAAACATGGGATGTGCATCTTTGGTCATTCTAGGATGTTCTAAATGAGCTTTCCTAGATTCTGTTTCTTCCCTCAGTTCTCATTTTGGAAAATCAAGAACTGCCTAACTGTATAAAGGAAATGGTACCACGGCCAAAGGAGCACCCACTCCATCAACAACTAATCATAGAGATGCCATTGGAAAACTTGAGGCGAGTGGCGGAGTGCAGAACCAGGCACAGGTGCAAATGAGTGAGGCAAATTGAATTTCGTGTCAGCCACAAACTTTTAATGCACACTTAGTGATCATCTAACAAAGTCATTGCAGTAACAAAGAATTTTTTCAAGGTTTTTAGAAGTACTTAAGGAGGATTCTGCACCCTAATGGTGTCGAAACAGAAATGATACAGATGCACAAGCTAAAAGGCTTACATCAGATTTTGCATGTAAAGCTATGGAAAGAGTAAGAGGGAGTGAGTGGTAGTAGGATCTGAGGATTTAACTGTGGGTAGCAAAGACATGGTGAATGTAATGTTGCGTTATGTGATTGCCTTTAATAAATGTATGCAGTATGACATGTACACAGAGCAGTTTTTGATGATTTTGGATTTATATTGAGTAACATTTTTCTGTATGTTTGGGAGCAGTATTGTATTGTTCATGTATATAATTTTTTGGCATTCTGCTCTGTCGATTAGTTAAATACTTCTTCAAGTTGTGATTTTACTGTGTGAGCTTCATGATATGTAACTGCAAGAGGCGTTACAGGGCCTGATTTTTTTGTTTTTGTTTTGTTTTGCCTGGTATTTCCCTTTGAATAAGTAGTGTGGTCTGACAGATATAAGAGTGAAATGAATTTGTTGCGAGGTGCAATTACGATTTTCGTAGATTTTTATGTTCTGGGTGAGATTATTAGTCTATTAGTCTATTACTGAATTTAACCAGGAAGGTTCTGCATTTGTTGCTTGTTTTCTTTGTCAATGTGTTCCAAGTATGTGAGACGATTTTGTTGTTAATTGTCACAGTGCTGAAAGAGGCTCTTTGTTTCCAAGTATGTTGCGATATGACTAAAGCCCTCAGGGTGGATACGTATGATTTACATATCATCGGCGTGGTGAGCCTAGAGTCCCTATCTGAAACAGTGCATATTTAATTTTTATTTCTCTGTGTTGTTTCCTATTCTCATTCTGCCCTATGCTGGTGAGAATATGAAATGGTTCAAATGGCTCTGAGCACTATGGGACTTAACTGCTGAGGTCATTAGTCCCCTAGAACTTAGAACTAGTTAAACTTAACTAACCTAAGGACATCACAAACATCCATGCCCGAGGCAGGATTCGAACCTGCGACCGTAGCGGGCTTGCGGTTCCAGACTGCAGCGCCTTTAACCGCACGGCCACTTCGGCCGGCTGAGAATATGAACCTCTAGCTATTCGTATGTTTGGCACGAAAATGTTAAGAGCTTAATTATCCATGTATAAAACCCCCAGGATCTATATAAATTTCTGTATATGTCACATGCTTGACTAACACGAGGTAACCTAGCTGAAACAGTATATATTTCATATTTTTATTTATTGTACTCAAAATGGTTCAAATGGCTCTGAGCACTATGCGACTTAACTTCTGAGGTCATCAGTCGCCTATAACTTAGAACTAATTAAACCTAACTAACCTAAGGACATCATACACATCCCTGCCAGAGGCAGGATTCGAACCTGCGACCGTAGCGGTTGCTCGGCTCCAGACTTCATTGTACTGTTCCCTGTTCTTATTCTGTTCTGTGTGAGTAAGTGGGGATCTTCTACTGTTGGTATGCCTAGTGTGAAAGTGGCGTAAAGGTGGTCTTCCTGTAAGTGAGGTCAGGTTCCACTGCTACACACCTGCAGAGCAGCAAGTAATGTATTTAACTTTTCCTGTGTTTTTTTAGTAGCCCAATTCTTAAAACCTATGCATGATTTTCTGTTTAAGAGGTGAAATATCGTATTTTATAACTTTAAAGTGTAAATCCAGACAGTCTTAAGCGCAGATGTTAGTTATTTGTTCGTTTTGAAGAGCCAGCAGCCGTTTGTTTTCAGTCAGTCAGGTTTCAACTGGCACCTGCTACACACATGTAGAGCAGAAAGTTACGAATTTAGATTTTTCCATGTTTTCTTAGTAGTGCTGGGATGGACAGGACGTGTGTGTGCTGTGTGCAGATGCAGGAGGAGCTGGCCCAAGTTCGTGAACAGGTGAAGGTGCTTTTGGTTATGGTCTGCTGTCTTCAGGCTGCTGCCTCAGGATGTAGCATTGGTGGAGCGTCTGGCATGTCGCATGGGACACCTCAGGTGTTGCTTGTTTCGCCCACGGACATTTCTGCAGACGCACCTTCAAGTGGTATCCACCCTCACCACAGGGTGAGTGATGGCTGGTAACGTGTTCAGATCGCTCGAGGCAGAGGGTCAGTGTGGAGGCTGGCGCTCTGGCCTCGCCCATTCACCCTATGAGTGGACTGGTGGCCATTCGTTCAGCAGCTCCAAGAGAAAAATGGGGGGAGGGTTTTACCCTTTGTGGGGAACTCCAATTTTAGGCACGTTGAGCCTCTGACGGAAATAGTATTCAGGGCTGGAAAAAATCTAATGTGCGTTTAGTATCTCTGCTGAGGGGCCTCCTCCAAGATGTGGAGGAGGCTTTACTGGTGGCTATCGAGCATGCATGTCGCAAAGTCGTCTGCAAGTTGTGGCTCATGTCTGCGCCAATGCTGCCTGTTTTTTTGGGTTCTGAGGCCATCAATATTTCATGCGCGTGGCTGGCAGATAAGGTAAAGGTCGCTGGCATTGCATGGGGGAGGTGAGGGGCAAGCAGAGCTCGCAAATGCAACATTGTTCCCAGAGCTGATCAGGGTTATTTGGTTTGGATCAGAGCGGAGGATCTCAACCAAAGACGTTATCGACTCTATGACCATTTTGGCTGCAGATTTCTGGACCTGAGTTGTCGGGTGGAGAGTTGTAGAACGCTCCTTGATAAGTTAGGGTGCTCTATACAAACGAAGCAGCTACTTGGGTAGCAAAGTACTTCTGAAATGTAAACGGTCTTTTTTTTTTTTTTTATTATTTTTTTTTTTTTTTTTTTTTTTTTAGACTGGGTGATTGTTGGAGATGCTCTGATGAACACTCACCAGTCGACACACAGATAGCAAAATTGGACCACATTCAGATTAGAGACATTTTAAATGTCAAAATTTTATCAGTAAACTGTCGAAGTATTTGTTATTAAGTTCCCCAATTTACTGCCCTCCGGGAAATTCATCACACTCAAATTAATCTCGGTACTGAGAGATGCCTGAAACTCGAAGTATAAAGGTCTGAAATATTTAGCATGTCATCGAAAGTTTATCTGGCAGACAGACAGATTAAACGCTATAGGAGGGGGAGTGTTGACTGCAGTCCACAAAAGCATTGTCTTTAATGAGGTTGATTTTGAGTGTGTCAGTGAAGTTATCTGGACGCATATAACAGGTCTAGGTGAAATGAAGTTACTTGTCGGATGTTTTTATTGACCACCCAATCCTGCCGTGTCAGTTTTAGTCATTCAAAGGAAGTCTGATGCTCAGTAGCGCGAAAATACTCAGATAATGCAACATTAGTTGGAGGCAACTGTAACATACTGAGTGTAGAATGGGACATCTATGGATTAATTGCAGCGGTACGGACAGTCTGTCTTGCGAAATACTGCTGAACACGTTGAAATAGTTCACGAGTGAACTGCCAGATGTCAGTGTTCAACGGACACAGTATTTTGGCAAACGGCCACGTTGCCCTCGCGAACAGTTCATAGCACACCTGATGATGCAACGTGGTCGTTTGCTGAAATATTGTGCCCATTGGACGCCGACATCTGGAAGTTCACCTGTGAACTGTTTCGACATGAACTACACTAAGAGGAACTAAAAAATTACTTTTGAGCACGTTTTCCAAAAACTGTCTTCAGCAGCTAGTTCAACAGCCCCCACGCAATGGAAATATTTTAGAACTTCTAGTTACAAACAGGCCTGACCTTGTCGACGGTGTCAGTGTAGAGACAGGGATTAGTGATCATTATGTCAACATAGGGATGATAATTACTAAAGTTAATAAACTGATTGAGAAGGCTAGGAGAGTACTTTTGCTAGGAAGAGCAGATAAGGATTTGCTGGCATCCCAGTTCGGCAATGAATGAGCACCACTTACCTCCAGTACGATGCAAGTAGAGGAATTATTGGCAAAGTTTAAACGAATTGTAAATCGCGCTCTGTAGAGGTATGTGCCAAATAAGTGGATTACGGGTGAAAAAGACCCACCATTGTTTAATAACAACGCTCAGAAAATGCTGAAGAAGGTAAGACTGTTGCGCTCTCGGTTCAAAAGAGGACGTGCGTACGACAGGGACATGTTAGAGATCCATGCGTCTGTAAAAAGATCAATAAGCGAAGCATACAACTACCACCGTCATTCCTTAGCAAAGGAACCTGAGAAAATCCTGGTCCTTCCTAAAACCGCTAAGCGGGACGAAGGCTCTTATCCAGTCACACGTTGACCAATCTGGTGTAGTAATAGAAGATTGAAAGGAAAGCTGGTGTTTTAAATTTGGCGTTTAAGAAATCATTCATGCAGGAGAATTGTGTAAACATACCGTCGTTTGACAGTCGCACAGACTCCCGTATTGAGGTCATAGTGGTAGGCATGCTTGGCACAAAGAAGCAACTGAAAGAGATGAGAACAAGTAAGTTGGCAAGTCTGGATGGAATTCGGTTTTACAAATAGTGCTCCAAGGCATTGGCTTCTTACTTAGCTCGCATTTATCGTGAAGCTCTCGCTCAGCGCGAAGTCACAAATGACTGGAAAAAAGAGCAGGTGGGTACTGCATATAAGAAGGATAACAGAACTGACCTGCGAAATTACAGACCAATATCCTTATCACTGGTTTGCTGCGAGATTCTTGAACACATTCTCAGTTGAAATATAATGAAGTTCCTTGAGATGGAAAAGCTTTTGTTCACAAATCAGGACGGATTTAGAAGGCATCGCACTCGTGAAAGTCAGCTTGCTCTTTTTTCACCTGATATCCTGACAAATAGGGATGAAGGGCAACAGGTAGATTCAAACTTCCTAGATTTTGGAAAAGCACTTGATACGCTGCTCCACTGCAGACAATTAACGAAGGTACAAGCTTATGGAATAGTGACTCAAAGAGTTCGCAGTAGGATTCAGTACATTGTCCTCGAAGGCGAGTATTCATCAGGGTCAAGAGTGCACTGAGATGACAAAAGTCACGGGTAACATCCTAATATCGTATCTTATCTCCTTTGCCTGGCCAAGTGCAGCAACTCGACATGCGTACGAACTGGCCTCTAGATTATATCCCATAAACATTCGATGAGATTCATGTTGCTTGATCTGAGTGACCAAATCATTCACTCGAACTGTTCAGCTTGTTCTTCAAACTGTCGCGAACAACTGTGGTCCTGCGACATGTCATTGTTGTTTGGGAACTTGAAGTTCACGAATGGCTGCAAATGGTCTTCAAGTAGCCAAACATAACAGTATCGAGTCAATGATCGGTTCAGTTAGACCAGGGGACCCAGTCCATTCCATGTAGAAACAGCGCGCACCATTATGGAGCCACTACCAGCTTGCTTAATGTCCAGTTGATAACTTACATCCATGGCTTCATGGGATCTGGGCCACACTCGAACCCCGCCATCAGCTCTTACCAACTAAAATCAGTACTCATCTGTCCAGGCCACGGTTTTCCAGTCGTCTAGTGTCTAACCGAAATGGTCACGAGCCCAGGAAAAGATTGCAGGCGATGTCGTACTGTTAACAAAGGCACTCGCGTCAGTCGTCTGCTGCCGTAGCTCATCAACGCCAAATTTCGCCGCACTGTCCAAACTAACAAGTTCGTCATACGTCCCACACTGATTTCTTTGCTTATTTCACGCAGTGTTGCTCGTCTGTTAGCACTGACACTGCGTTGTACGTGGTGATAGGTAATGCCTGAAATTTGGTATTCTCGACACATTCTCGGCATCATGGATCTCGGAATATCGAATTCCCTAACGATTTACGAAACGGAGCATCCCATGAGTCTCGCTCCAACTGCAATTCTGCGTTCAAAGTCTGTAAATTCCCGTCGTGGGGCCATAATCAAGTAGGAAACGGTTTCACATGAATCACCCGAGTAAAAGTCACAGCTCCGCCAGTGCAATGTGCTTTTACATCTTGTGCACCCGATACTACTGCCATCTACACATGCACATATCGCTATCCCATGACTTTTGGCACCTCAGTGTTGTCAGGAGTGCCACAGGTAAGTATGATAGAACTGCTGTTATTCTCCACATACATAAAAAAAATTATCTGACGGACAGGCTGAGCAGCAGTCTGCAGTTGTGTAGTGTTGCGGAATAGTAAAGAGTTGGAAACGTGGAATATTGTCAAAGTTTTGTTGCCTATGCCGAGAGCCAGAGGCAGTAGGTTAGCCAATAGGTAGGAGGATTGCACATATATCAGAATATGTCGTCACGCAGGGGCAATGGCCTGGTTACACACAACAGGCGAGAGAGAATTGCTTAGCACGCGGGTTTGTGTTAGACGGAGACTTTCGTAGAGTGCAAGACAGAGGTATAGCGTTAGCTGTACTGCATTTCACAACTTCGCTTAAGTCGGCCGTAACAACACGTAACTCTGTCGCAAGAACACCTAAGGAGCAAGTACGACAGATAAATCAGCAGTATAAGTGGAACGAATGCGTTCATTACAAACGAGCATGACGTCAGGGCGTCGCTCGTGCTTCCTTTAAATACGCTAGCTTTGGTAGCAACAAGGCACTCACAGTTAGACTTGCAGTTAGATGTGTACTGGTTCGCTGCGTAGCGCTCAGCTCAGTGATCGACATGTTAATCTTTATTAAGGAGATGTTGCAGCAAGGGCGGCCCATCCAGCAGCAGACGTGAGGGGACAGTAACAGCTCTGGTCCTCTCTGCTGCCACTGTCAATCATCAACCCAGGATTAGCAGACTTTGTGGCAGACTCGCTCGCCACCAGTGCTGCCCACATCAGTGAGCCGTCGACGAGATCGTACGGGTCCTAGGCCCTGTGCATCCAGTGTCACAACTGGGTGAGCTGACGACACTGGGGGATTGCAGCCCGTTCCGCCCGTCCACCGCAGACAAGCCACCAGGAGGAGCAGGAAGAAGACGGGGTGGGATAGAGTACACTACACACTAAGAGAACACTTCTCATGCCGACAGCGACAGGACTCCAACCCGGAGCCTCCTGCTGTCTGCAGCTGAGTTGGCCGGCCAGCCGGGCGCCATCAGCCATGCTCGGTCGAAGTACGAAGTAAGGACATTCCTTCGCTACGTCACAGCATGCGGCACTGCGCTAGCAAGACTGGTGTCATCGCTATGAGTCAGCGAGGACTCGGAAGGTCGTTGATATCACCAAGCTCAGCCAGCCTGTGTTACGCGGGCCACATTGTACTCGGTAGAAATAAAGGTGTTATGAATTAATAATGCTTCTTTGGCATTTCTGATGCGTCCACAGTCATTTCCTAGCATCCTGACAACTGGAGAGGTCACCGCTCGCCCATCCAGTCCACCGTAGGTGACCGGGACCACCGGGGTGCCTACAGCTTTTTGCTGAGGTTGCTGTGGTTCAAATGGCTCTAAGCACTATGGGACTTAACATCTGAGGTCATCAGTCCCCTAGACTTAAACCTAACTAACCTAAGGACATCACACACATCCATGCCCGGGGCAGGATTCAAACCTGCGGCCGTAGCAGCAGCGCGGTTCCGGACTGAAGCCCCTAGAACCACTCAGTCACAACGGCCGGTGAGGATGCTGTGATTCGCGGGAAGGTGTCATTGTTGAGTGACTTGTAGGAGGATACAAGATGATTTAGACAAAATTTCCAATTGGTGAGATGAATGGGAGCTAGTTCTAAGTGTAGAAAAATGTAAATTAATGCAGATGAATAGGGAAACCAATCCTGTGATGTTCGAATACAGCATAGTAGTATGCTACTTGACACAGTCAGGTCAATTAAATATCTGGGAGTAATGTTTCAAAATGATACGAACTGGACGGGCATGTAAGGATTGTAGTAGGGTAGGCGAATGGTTGACTATGGTTTATTGAGAGAACTTTAGGACAGCATGTCTCATCTGTAAAGGAGACTGCATACAGAACACTAGTGTGACCCATTCTTGAGTACTGTTCGAGTGTCTGGGATCTCCACCAGATTGGATTAAAGGAAACATAGTAGCAATTCGAAAGCGGGCCACTAGATTTGTTACTGGAAGATTTGATCAAAATGCAGGTATTATGGAGATGCTTTGGGAGCCCAAATAGGAATCTCTGCACGAAACTTGGAAACTGTATGTGACAAAACCTGTATTTAAGAATGTTTGTTCACGCCATTACCTGTGTAGCTTGCACACTTGAATTGTTGTATGAACTTTTATTTTTATGTTTCTACAAGTATACAGTATCTCAATGTAATGCTTGTGATGTGAAAGCATGTGTTTTAAATACCGATTGCAAGGTCGCCGATGTCTTTTGATATGGAAGAGCCTTTACTACCTTACTTTTGGACACGAACACTATGTAAATTACATTCAATATGTATGTTGCCAACTGCTCTAAACTAAATTTGACTATCTGTAAATGGAGCTGAATACAAATAATGCCTATCGACAGTACACAGAATGGCTCTCTGATCAAAGAGCCACAACACAATGGTGAACTGTCGTGTATTGAGACTGTGTCCTGTGAGAAAATGAATCTATTGAATTGTGTCAAAAAATTAGCAAATGAATACTAACTCCTCAATTCTTTCGAAAAGTTCATTTAGACTCTACCTGTGCAAAAGATAGCTTAGCCCTTCTCTGCTCACATAACATGAAAGGTTGAACTGCATGTACCTGAAATAAATCACAATTCAGATAACTGACTTAGTGTTTGTTTTAAGTTACTTTGCCAAATGAGAATTTGTTACCTTTCCAAAAATGCAGCACAATAGTGCTAGGCGTGATACTGCGCTAACTTTAGGATTTACACCCAAACTATGAGAATAAACTTAATGAAATGTTGACAGGTAAGTCAAAAGATTGCTTTAAATTGAGACAGTATTAAGATTCTTTCAATGATACAGAAGTGAATTGTACTGACATGAGACAATAATCTTCGTTTGCATTATCATAAACAATGAACATTGATTCAGACAAACAGTACTTAATTTACGAAATTTATTCTTTGCTTTTCTTAGGAAATACTTTTACCTAAAAGTGGAGGATGACGAAAGTTGGACTTCCGAACGCATGACATGTAATTTGCCCTGGATGCCAAAATGTAGATATTGTCAAAAAAATGGATGTGAAAACTACAATATTTGCATCTTGCAGTAAATAAGAACAGTTTATGTTACCTTTTTCCAAATCTGCCGTTTTTCTATGAAATCATTTCATCATCATCCTCCATCCTCAGTCAGGCCATAGAGCATCTAAAATAAAATTCATTCTCTATTCAGTACGTCCACCATCAAATCATTCCCTCAGCAGACTCACTCTCTCTCTCTCTCTCTCTCTCTCTCTCTCTCTCTCTCTCTCCGTCTTCTACTTCTAATAAAACCTCTGGTAGTCAAAGAGAAAGTGTCCATTATGTGTCCAGGCATCCAAAGGCGCTCATAATGCCAAACGTTCCAAATAAAACTGCCATCTTTCCAGATATATAAACCGCCCACACTATCGAAAAAATTTGGAGAATCGGCATCTGAATCTGACTGCAGAACGATCCTACTGTCACCAACTTACATTTCGCGTAAGGATCACGGACATAAGAGTAATTAGGGCTCATACGGATGCATATGGACAGTCGTTTTTCCCTTGCTCTATTTGCGAGTGGAAGAGGAAGGGAATTTACGATAGTAACGGAGCAGCGTACCCTCCCGCCACGCACCGTACGGTGGCTTGCAGATAAGTATGTAGATGAAAATGTAGATGTAGAATGCTTCAAAAGTTTGTTTCTGATGAACGTGTTTTTGTGATTGGGAAATTTGAGGGATGATTAGTTTCCACACTCTCATTGTGTGGATTTCTAAAATGCTGACCCAGGGAACATTAATCACATTTGATGAGGTACTCTTTTCCAGTGATGTGTGATTCCATGCAGACTGTCGAGGTACGAATTACACAGGCTAACAAAAAAAAAATTTTTTTTTGATAAACTTTTTTTGCTTTGATAGCTCATCTTTATAGATTTTTATGAGCTGAGTGCAAATCTAACTTTAGTTTTTTTGTATCACCCATGGTTTTCGAGCAATATGATTTTTACTATATAGTACAAAAATCCTATGCTATACGGTAAATAGGGAAATTAATGAAACGTTTTGTTACAACCTAAGCATGGTTTGTACTTGCAGTAAGCTACTTAAAACAACGGTATGTGTTAATTAAAGTTTCACTTGTCATCTGAAATTGGTTTGTATTTTATTTCTCATTTTTCACTGAAGCTTATTGTGTAGCTTTTTCTATGATGAGTCGCTGGCTGAACTTCTTGGTGAAGTGACCAACGGTAGTCCTCCATCATGTTGGTGTTCCAGCGGCCTTGGTAGCATTTTTCCATCACTTTAATGTCCTGGTGACAACGCTCTCCTTGCTCCTCACTGACATCTCCCACATTGTCCAGGAAATAATCGAGGTGACTGTTCAAAAAGTGAACTTTCAGGCTCATTAAACATCCTAAAGTTTTAAACTTCTTTAACACTGTAGCTATAATAGAAACATATTTTGTGTCTTTTTCATGTCCTATGAACTTTGTAACAACTTGCTTGAATGATACCCGTGTTTTTTTCTCATTTAAGGTAACTGTGGATTCAACGTTAATATCAAACATCAGGTCCGACAAAGACGCCTTCTTTTAGTTTAGCGTAGCCAGTTTAGCCAATAAGTTCTTTTCTTTTAATCTAGAGCCAACAATTCAGCCCAGCTCCCTAACCAAATCGTTAAGCTCGGTCTGAGTAAACAGTCTTCCTGTTTTACAATGGAATTCATCATCATCTTGTTCATCTAAGTCAGATTGTTCATCAGAAAAACTTGTATTGGATTAGAATTTAAGTCATCTGGTGGCTCAGGAACCGGCAAGTCTACACCATGCCCTACTGGTCGGATGGTGGATGGAAGGTTAGGCTAGCGTATTACCTTCTTGTCTTTCGAATTATGACCAGTAATATCAACACTGCAAAAGTAACTATCATCGGAATGATTTCTTGGCTCCCTCCATATCATAGGAACAGCAAATCTAAAGGCTATTTTCTCCTTTTTGGACCATTTTCTGAGATCTTCAACACACATGTAACATACCTTACGCGGCGCCCAAGATTTATCTTGATCACCAAGTTTAGATCCAAAGCATGATAGATAAACTTTTTCACAAAGTCTTTAATGTTTCTTGGGTGTTTTTTAATCACAAATTAACCACAAATATAACAAAAACTGTTAGCAGAGTTTTTACAACCATGATCAGAAATTGTACTGAGCACATGTACAGGGAACAGGAAAGTGAGGTTATGTTGACAGTAAACAAAACACCATCTGTTAATACAAAAATAGAATCGATCTTTTTTGCCAGAAAATGTTTTTCGGCAGTGCTACCAGCGTCATCTACATTCATTACACCTCCTTTTAAAATTACTTTAGCTACATAAAAGCTGTTATATTCTTTAAAAAAATCGCTTAATATCATAAATTTAACTGTAAAATGTGAAGAAATGGTGGATGATACAGTTTTTAAGTATTATACCCTAAAACATAAGAATAAGGTATTTTATGCAAAAAAAGTTTTTCCATCATTGGCCTGTGCAATTATTTATGAGGTAGTAATTAGATGTGAATTTTGTGCTTTTATTGATTCCCTGTAAGTAAGGATAACGTATATTTAATGGTTTAGTTGATTCCGTCTTAGTGAAGATGACTGCGATTTTTGTGGTTTTACTGATTCCATCATAGGGAGGATGACGTGATTTTGATGGTTTTATTAATTTCCTCTTAGTGAGGATGGCATTGTAATTCTTGGTGGCTGTTTTGATGTTCTAGTAATTGAGTTATTTGAGTTTGTTGATTTTTCTTCATGCTAAGGTAGTAGTGAGATGATTTTTTGAATCATGGCTAGTGGATGTTGTTCGACAGTAATCAAGAAGAGCTGTCCGCTAACCTGAGGGCCCTGAAGCCGCACTTTGTTGCCACCATAGAACTGACGACGGGGCTCTTGTCTCGCTGCTGGCTGCTTGCAGCTGTGAGGTGGCAGTGTCGGTGAAGGCTGCATGTTGAGTTCAGCATCCTTGCCATGTTCCAGGGCCGGCGTCCGACCCCTGGCTGCTAACTGCAACAGCACAACTGCTGTACCAGATCGAACAATAAACGAATGTTACTTCCACTCTTGTGGTTCATCAGTGGCCATCCTCTTGGCCCCAAACCCACCACCCAGCTGATCAACTCACACCATCGCTGCACTTGTAGCACGATACTTCATTACATCAGTCATCCTGACACACCACTATAAGTACTAAGTTTGTTCTACAAGTCAGTTACATGTATTAATCATTCTCGTAATTTGACACCATGCTCTTTTTAGCTGTATCTCAACATCTTCTTCACATGTGGAACAGAGACTCTAATTTTGTCATTTTTTCCCAAGAATCTGTGACTTATATTCCAGAATGTGTATCACTGTGATATAGTATCAACTTCACCGTTTACTTGTTATTAGATGAGTGTACTGAATACCTCACATACGTTCTTCAGCCTCATCATTCTTGTTTCAACAGTTTGCCAGTAAACGTTCTCCTCTTCTGTTCTACTAACACAGAAGAGCCAAAGAAACTGGTACACGCCTAATATCGCTAGGGCCCCTGCGAGCACACAGAAGTGCTGCAACACGACATAGCATGGACTCGACTAATGTCTGAAGTAGTGCTAGAGGGAAGTGACACCATGGATCCTGCAGGGCTGTCCACAAATCAGTAAGAGTACGAGGGGGTTGAGATCTCTTCTGAACAGCACATTGCAAGACATCCAAGATATGCTCAATAATGTTCATGTCTGGGGAGTCTGGTGGCCAGCGGAAGTGTTTAAATTCAGAAGAGTGTGCCTGGAGCCACTCTGTAGCAGTTCTGGACGTGTAGGGTGTCGCATTGTCCTGGTGGAACTTCCGAAGTCCGTCGGTATGCACGTTGGGCATGAATGGATGCAGGTGACCAGACAGGATGCTTACTACGTGACACCAGTCACTCCAAATGCACATGCTCCACACCATTACAGAGTACGCACCAGTTTGACCAGTCCCCTGCTGACGTGCAGGGTCCATGGATCCATGAGGTGGTCTCCACATCCGTAAACGTCCATCCGCTCGACACAATTTGAAACGAGACTTTCCGACCAGGCAACATATTTCCAATCATCAACAGTCCAATGTTGGTGCTGATGTGCCCAGGCGAGGCGCAAAGTTTTGTGTCATCAAGAGTACATGAGTGGACCTTTGGCATCGACAGCCCATATCGATGATGTTTCGTTGGATGGTTCGCATGCTGGCACTTGTTGATGGCGCAGAAGTTAAATCTGCAGCAATTTGGGAAAAAGATTGCACTTCTGTCGCGTTGAACGATTCTCTTCAGCCTTCGTTAGCCCCATTCTTGCAGCAGGATATTTTTCCAGCTACATCGATGACGGAGATTTGATGTTTTACCACCGGATTCCTTATATTTACTGTACACTCGTGAAATGGCCGTACGGGAAAATCCCCACTTCATCGCTACCTTGGAGATGCTGTGTCCCATCACTCGTGCGCCGGCTATAACATCACGTTCAAACTCACATCTTGATAACGTGCCATTGTAGCAGCAGTGACCGGTCTAACAACTGCGCCAGACACTTGTTGTCTTGCATAGACGTTGCCAACCGAAGTGCCGTATTCTGCCTGTTTACGTATCTCTGTATGCCTACACCAATTTTTTTGGCGCTTTGATGTATATACGAGGGATGTTCAATAAGTAATGCAATACCCTTTTTTTCTCTAAAGGCAGGTTGGTTTTATTCAAGACTCCAGTACTGCCACTCTTTTGGGTATAAAATCCTATTTTTCAACATAATCTCCGTTCAATGCCATGGTTTTACGCCACCTTATTGAGAGGGACTGTATGCCTGCATGGTACCACTCTGCTGGTCGAAGTAGGAACCAATGTCGTGCTGCATCAATAACTTCTCCATCTTCCACGTACTGCTTCCCATGGAACGCATCTCCCCTAGGGCGAAACAGATGGAAGTTGGAAGGTCCGAGATTCGGGCTGTAGGTGAATGAGAAAGAACAATCCAACGAAGAATGAAGTCTTGTGAGCTCCTCTTGGATGCGCAGACATGTGTGAGGCCTTGTGTTGCCATGGAGAAGGAGAAGTACGTTGGCATTTTTGTGTCCACGACAACGCTGAAGTCGTTTCTTCAATTTTCTGAGAGTAGCACACTACACTTCAGAGTTGTTCGTTGCAACATGAGGGAGACATCAAACAGAATAGTCCCTTCAGAGTTTCAGAAGACCATCGCAATGACTTTACTGGCCGCAGGTGTGTGAACGTTTTCTTCGGAGGAGAGATGGTGTGGTGCCGCTCCATGGACTGCCATTTTGTTCCCGGTTCGAAGTTTCAACACCTGTGACGATGTTCGAGAAAATATTATCACAATCAACCTTGTAAACCTCAAGCAGTTCTTCACAGAATGCTCTTTATGGTCTTCTGTTAGGTCGGCAAGCAAACCAGTGGGCACACACCTTTGAGTACCCAAACTGGTGGATGAGTGTGCCAGTACTACCAACAGAGAGCACTACCAGTTGGTCAGCGAGGTGTTTGATAGCGATCGTTAGATCACCTACAATGAGAGTGGCTGCACGTTCCAACATTGCAGGAGTCACAGCTGTGTGTGGCTGGTCAGCGCTTAGGAGATCGGGTAGGTTTGAGCGACCTTGTTGTGATGATGACAAACTCCTCTCTCAACTACTCACCGTACCTTCGTTCACTGCCAGGTTTCCATAGATATTCTGCAAGCTCCTATAAATATCTGCGAAACTCTGGTTTTCAGACAAAAGAAACAGCTCTCTGAGCATGCCTGCTGTAGCCTGAGAAGATAGGAGTGTCCATAGCATACTTATCATACATCTGTAGAAGAAAGGTGACACTTGGTCATCGATAACGTTATTTAAACGTCCTGGTTAAAGGTCATGGTAGCTGAATGAGTGGGATCAAGTCATGGTATGAGAAACAGCAGCTCTCTGCTTGGAACGCACCTCCATTATAGACTACGTATATAGCCGCCACCTATTGGAATCTCGTGAAACTACAGGGCTGGAGTGGGAATATTCCACGATGTCTCATAACAAGTTCCGCATTTTTTCAACAGAAATTGGTTGAGAAAAAATATGGCATTATTTATTGAACGCCCCTCATATCTCTTCTTTGGTAAACCATATGTCCTGTAGTAAGCTCACGGGTCTTGAATGCAATCGACATTTGGAATGGAGTACGTCACAAATAGCCATTCCTCATATGGACATATCCACGTATTCATAGGATTAAGCAAGAGAAAAATGTAACAGGAGTTTGCTGGAAGCATGTAGTGCGATCTGACAATTCGTGATGTGGCGTGTTTTCAAACGATGTAATGTGTCGAGTGCACCAGTGGTCCAATGAGACGATTAACCTGGAATTTGTGGAGGGTTAGGTTCAGACTGGAGGTGTTTCTTGGATGTTTTGGGGTTGATTCTCACACCCTGAATTGATCCCCCACATTCAGCTACCATGAGCTTTAACCAGGATGTTTATTCCAACGTTCTCGGTGACCAAGTGTCGCCTTCCTTTTACGGCTTTATGGTAAGTGTGCTGTGGATACCCTCATCTTCTAAGACTACAGCAGCTTTGCTTACTGGGCTGAAAGTATAAGTTCCTGGTTTGACGAACACTCATGCACCGTGTTACATTTTTACTGGATGTTAATCACCAAATCTTTATCTTGCGGAATATGACTAGTATCATCTGGAATAATCGTAGTTGTAACGTAGCTGTCAACAAGCGCGCAGCTTGGTAGCAGATGGTTTCAGCTGCATTTGGCATACTTGAAGACCGTCTTACTTGAGGACTATTTTACTTGCTGAACTGAAATCATTATTAAGACTAAAAGTGATGTTACACGGTATTAGCTTGCTATCCCCTGGGGATTATTGATATGTTGTCTGATATGGTTATATAATATTCTTTTGCACCACACTTTAAGGTATTCCTCTTCCTCACGCCTGCCATTATGCATCTTTATTTGGAGTGTGCTTTCTTCACAACAACCCGACTGCAGAGGTTCACCCCATATTGTGGAAGACATACAACAGAGACAGACATACGGTTTAGGAGTGTTGTACATATGATCCAGATTGAAACTGATGACAACGAGAGGTTTCAACTGTCTTCCATTTGAGCACAATATATTCAGATATTTACAGAGAGAGAGAGTGTGGTGTGTGTGTGTACTCTCTCTCTCTCTCTCTCTCTCTCTCTCTCTCTCTCTCTCTCTCTCTCTCACACACACACACACACACATACACACACACACACACACACACACGGACCACACCTATGATCCAGATCTATAACTGTCAATCAAGGTTTCATGCCTAACACTGCCAGGGAGAAGACGGCGGTCTTAATGTGGTTTAACAAATAAAAAATTTTTGAAGTAAAATACTTCTAATGCCTAGAGTGCAATTTCCCTATTACAATTAAAGTGTGATAACTAGTTTCGGTTGCTATCTGCAATCATCCCTGGATCGTTCAAAATATAAAGAAGTGATGAGAAAGCAGAGGGAAGCATCATTAACTGTAGTCATACAATGACATGCATTTGTAAATACCAAGACAATGACAGTGTGTACTTTAAAAATATCACTGTGTAATCTCTCAGGATGACGGTAATAAAGGAAAATGCCCAGTTGCAACTTTTATTTACGCTATATATCTGTATTGCTTAAAATATACTTAGCATTTAGCTGTTACAGTCAGCAAGAAGTGTGTGTTTATAAGCAATAGTTGTACAATTTACTCACAGCAAAAGGGTTTTTGTATGCTGCAACAGATCAAGCTGTATTCACTATAAGGTTACAACGTGAGAAGGGGTGAAAGCTGGGGGGGGGGGGGGGGGGGCAGGGAGCACATAGGTGCAATCAGGGACAGTGTTGCAAGGTGGCTCATCTGGAGCATAATATAAAAAAACTATTGAAATTGTTTTAAGTTTTAATTTTAGATTAACATAAGCTTTTTATGTATTACATAAACACGAGAAATATGTATGCATGAGGGTCACTTCAAAAGAAATGCACACTATTTTATTAAAAATCCATCTCTTATTCTACATGTTTGAAAGTTTTACAGTGTGTAGATACATCCTTTAGGAACAATATTTTCATTTCTCCACATAATTTCCATCCCTCTCAAATGCCTTACGCCATCTTGGAACCAGCGCCTGTACACCTGAAAGGTAAAATTCTGGGTCAACCTGTTGGAGCCACTGTTTGGCAGCGTGCACAAGGGAGTGATCATCTTCAAACCTTGTTCCACGAAGAGAGCCTTTCAGTTTCCCAAAGAGATGATAGTCACATGGAGCCAGGTCAGGACTGTAAGGCAGGTGTTTCAGTGTTGCCCATGGTTTTTGACTGACATGTGGCCATGCATTGTCGTGCAACAGTAAAACATCCTGCTTTTGCCGATGTGGTTGAACATGACTCAGTCAAGCTTGAAGTTTCTTCAGTGTTGTCACATATGGATCAGAATTTATGGTGGTTCCACTTGGCATGATGTCCACAAGCAAGAGTCCTCGGAATCGAAAAACACCGCAGCCGTAACTTTTCCAGCAGAAGGTGTGGTTTTGAATTTTTTTATCTTGGGTGAATTTGCATGATGCCACTCCATTGATTTCCTCTTCGTCTCTGGTGAAAAATGATGGTGACATGTTTCATCACCTGTCACAATTCTTCCAAGAAATTCATCTCCACCATTATCGTACTGTTCCAAAAGTTCGCTGCATACCATTTTTCTTGTTTCTTTGTGAGCCACTGTCAACATCCTGGGAACCCACTAGGCGCAAACCTTTTTTAGCGCCAACACTTTGAATATTCTGCAAACACTTCCTTCCCCTATCCCAACATAGCGTGACAATTCGTTTACTGTGGTGTGTCTGTCAGCAGTCACCAATTCGTTAACTCTCCGCACATTGTCTGGAGTGTGTGCGGTATGAGGCCTGCCGCTGCGGGGACAATCCTCAATACTACCGTGCCCGCTTTCATCACGTAACCTTCTTGCCCACCTACTAACTGTACTGCGATCGACAGCAGCATCTCCATACACCTTTTTCAACCTCTTGTGAATGTTTCCCACTGTCTCGTTTTCACAGCACAGGAATTCTATGACAGCAAGTTGCTTCTGATGAACGTCAAGTGGAGCAGCCATCCTGAACACATGCTGTGACGGCGCCACTCACGGGAACACGTTGAACTAAGTTTGAAAACAAGCGGGAAGGATGTATCTACACACTGTTAAACTTTCACACATGCAGAATGAAAACTGTATTTTCACATAAATAGTGTTCATTTCTTTTGGAGTGACCCTCGTATCACGTTCCTAAGTTATTGTGTAAAAGGCTCCTGCCATCTGGTGTTACCCCGTGATAACATACAGCCTTTTGACAATTCCCCAGCAGTGTGCCGTCTACTGTCAACCCAGACACAGCCAGCAATACCCTGTGAACCAAATGAATTTTATTTGAAATTTTTGTGCGTGTTAATTTGAGATAAGGTTTTATTGTATAGTGTGTGACACAACACTGGTGCGTCCTCTTAAACGAGGTAGTCGCATGTTCTATTTATAATCGTCACGTTGGATTTTCTATAACCTTTTTTTACCTATACTGCAGAAGCTCCCAAAGATATTTGTGACTAGGTGACAGTGCGCTACATTGAGTGGCACAATGGTCGAAGTATGTTGGTGGTATGTCATATGTGTATCTGGAAAAAAGCTTTTCGCTATAACGAATATCAATTCAGGCTTTTTAAATATTTAAAAAAAATTGGTTATCTTTTTCGTATCTGAAGATGGCAATTTAAATTGCCGAAACTAGTTGCGTAGTATTTATTGCTAGTTTTCAAATTCAAAGGTAGCTCTCGTTCTGGAAATCTCAAGGAAGCATAAAAAATATTTATATAGCAATATACTGGGCGTCAGGGGTATAGGTACAGATAGTCGTATTGTGATAATTGGTACCGTAAAAGCTATCTACTTCAGTGTGTTAGTTGTTTTTCCTCTGTCTTACTGCAGACACATCACGTAACTTACTATGTACCTGACGTTTTCTGCATGGTCGTAACTGCACCTTAAAGTAAAATTTGCTTGACAGTATAGATCACCCGTTTTGCGTCAAGGCATCCACATTTCAATATCTGACCTGCTACCCACGGCAAAATTAACGTTAATGGCTTTCTTGTGCCACACGTACTAGGAGGTACCAACCAACCAAAAACAATACCACTCACAATGGCTATAATTATTAGTGTGCAAATGAAGTAAAGACTGATTTAATGTTGTTCAATACACTCCCTCAGTCATCAGCAGAAATATCTGCATTTATATCTCTGACACCTTGTATATTTCCTCGCCATGACTTCATTTTTTAAAAGCACCTTTGCACAGTCTGCATATGCTGCCTGGTTACAGCAGAACTTACCTCCTGCCTTACAGTGGCGTACGTAATATTGTTCTTCATTTTTTATGTTAAGTAGCTCTGAACTTCGATATTTCGTATGTTGGTCCTTTATTACCTAAGGAATCAGTAATTTGTTTTCATTCTTAAACAATTTACTTGGACAACAGAGACGTTATTCGAAATTATGAAAATACACGGCTTAGAGATTAAATACCTTCTAAAGTAAGTTAATCAGGAATTGTGGGAGAGAGATGGCTAAAATAAAAATACATTATGTACTAACATTAAGTCCCAGCGAGAGAGAGAGAGAGAGAGAGAGAGAGAGAGAGAGAACAAATTGGAAGCTACATTACTCCTATGAAAGTCAGTAACAGATACGCCAACTCTCTCTCACTCAAGCTGTCTGATGTCTTTCTAGACTATCAAATTATAATTCTCCAATATATCTAAGTTGATTTCGGCTTCCTATCAGCGCTGTTGCTCTACTAAAAATAAAAATAAAGTCATATGGCATTGTTGGCTGGGAGACATCAAGTCATAAGTTCAGCCTCTTTCGTTGTGGATGTATGAGAATTGTGTAGTGAGTGCAATGGATGCATGTGTAGTGTAGTGTTATGTTTGTGTTGTATGATAACGATGAAGGAAGGGAGAGGGTGGAACTCAGTCCTTTCCAAGAGCAAGAAGGGGGTTGCCGAGCTTAACGTCCCTATCCGACGGGCACACACCTTCAACAGTTTCACATGCTCTCACTTAATGAGACACTACAGAGAGGTTTCGAATTGAACCCAGGATATTGGTACGTAGTTTAGTGATTAGGAACCTCTCTTCACCATGCCGGGCAAATGCCAGCAATAAAAATTTTATCCACCACTAGGATTCTACTTCAAAGTCAAGCTCCACCGTGCAGGCGTATGTAGCGACCTCGCCTAAGGAGGTGGCTAGTTGGTTCTCTTGTCCTTATCACAGCAATAAAGAGAGTTGCAGTCCATTTAAAATATGGATGATTTTAGCTAAATGTCGAAGACACTATAACATCTGTAGCAACCGTAGTTGTCACTGTTTCAGTGTTGTAAATCTTGAATAGGTGATGATGTTCCTAGATTACAGTCGGTCTTAGTTCGTCATCACCATAGAGACTGACATCGGCTGCTAGTAAAGGGTTGCGATGTTGCTAGGCGATGTCACTCTTCCATTGCTCACCTGAAGATGTCTGGCGGGTGCCATCGAGTGTGTTAGTGAACGACGACCAGCTGCATTCCCGGAACGTCGTCGTCGAGCAGTAATTGCTATTTCCACGTTAGAGACCGTCGCATTCTGATAGCAGGGCTTTGAATCTCTACTAATCGAGAATGAATATCAAGGATAATGGGTACTGACAGGTATGCCTCACGAGATTATAAGGCTGACAACCAGCTGTTCATTAAGTGGGAGTCCATTATTTATGCATCTGCTGTTCGTAAAGTGGCAGTTCATAAATCTGTTAGACCAGTTGGTACGGTACCACCTCATCATCATTTCTTCAAACATGTTTACGTTTCAGGCCACTGATGAAAAACCTCATGTTCTTTCTCTAATTTCAAGCTGTAGTTTCTTTCAGAGACATTTTATTGATGCCACTTTATTGTAGGAAATATCTTCCAATACTGATATTCAGATACTTCAAGGTTCGATGCAGAAAAGAACTGTTGGTAGAAATCTAGAATAACAGCATTATATATATTATCTAAGCTATGATGATTTACGACATTTGGGGAATTTCTCTGTTACGTAACAAGCGTGACTGTTGACTTCGATCCCTAGGATAAACATTCACACAGAAAATGATGTTAATGCGGATGAAGGGGCTGATAAAGACGCACATTATTATTTCTTGCCCTCAGGATGGGAAACTTCACATAAAGTGAAAACAGTTAACAATGATCAACGGCAATAGTAAGCGATAGACAAGAGAAACCAAATTATCGACATAAAACTCAGTTTGTGGGATATTTTGTTTTACAGTATGATCTCGGGCGGATAATTGTTCCTGTGTAAAGGAAGGGTAAGAGTTGGTGTAACGTAAATTCGTTAACGTGCATAAAGTAATTGAAAATACTCTAAAAAAGCACAATAATTGACAGTAGCACATAAAAACCTGTACGACTCAGTAAACTTGTAATAGGAGAGAAGGAAATTGTTTGTATGTAAGAAAAGGGCGATCCAGCAACAGGTTAACTGTTTCACAGAAAATTTAATGATTGTAGCTCAAATACGTCAACAGGATTCCATCGGATTCTTTCAGAAATTCTCAAATCCGGGAGATATAAGACAAATACAAAGGTATTTCTTTTTCTGTCCACCAACTATGACACATAGGACTGTCAGGACCGCTAGATTTCCAGAAAAGCGTTTGACGAGAATACTGGAGAAAAGAACGCCGCAGCGCATTTCTCTTTTCACGTCTTTCGGATGCCCGTGATGGTGTCACGTGAATGTTAACATATGTTACTCGGGTACTCGGCACATTCGTGATCACGGACCAGTTTCTACGCAATACTACAATTTATGACTGAGGTCTAACATGAAGGTGAAATAAGTAAATTTTTTAGGGGGTTTTACATAGACATTCGGACAATGAGAGTTTCACTGGCCATCGATGTTAGAAATACGTGATGTAGAGAATCGTGTCAAACACAAAAGCCACAGTGAACAAAGACCGAGTAAGACAAACTTATATGACAATTACGTTTTTCAACGGATATTGGTTGAGTGATATACCTTAGACGATTAGTCAGGGTTCTTTATATGGATAGCAGAAAGTGAGAGGGAAATCGCTTCTCCTACGCCTTACAGAATATGACTAAGCAAGGCAATGTCACTCTGTTGAAGACTTTCAAAATCCTTTTATGTCTGTATATTGGTCGGCACGACACATCGAGGCATTAAAGACCAGTTAATTAGTTTACCCAATTCTGAACACTCCAGTTTTCCAACTATCACCCAGTTTTTTGAATATATGGTTCAACAAAACCAGTACATGAGCGAAATGTATAGCCAATCTGCGCTAACAGTTATGCATCTCCAAACTTCTGCACTCATTACGAGTTTCTCTTCTCACCGAACAGCAAAAGGAAAGCATTTCAGCTTTCAGGGACTTATTACGATTACTAGAAATTCAGCAATCGCACTACTCGTTTGTTAATAAAAACTTTAATAACTGCAATCAAGGTAACTACTCATTCGGTTACAACGAGCAATCGCGCCCATTCCATAGCAAGAGAAATACAAGATTTGGTTCCGATAACGATTTTCATGAATATTTTAATAAGAGACAACATTTTGACAACCAGTATATTCAGCAGCAGCAACTGTAACAGAATTTCGACGCCAACAATAACAGTTCCCAGCCGCAATTCGTGCCACAGCCGCAGCAGCCCGGAAATATCCAACAGCAATTAGGTCGACAAACCCAACTGAAGGTCAATGTGCCACCGCCCAGCTTTGCCAGTACAGCCGAGTCCAGTAATTTTACACAATCGGAAGGGAATAACTTCTCCCACAAAAACCAGTCGTCGCAGTCACATCGAAACGATCAACAGCAAAGAAATTTTCACCACAAACATGAAGGGAATAATCTTTGGCAACAGCAACTTTCATCACAATCAGCCCCAGCAGTCTCAGTTCATTCTTAATGAAACTAATGTTCGTTTCCACCCACTGCGGCATTCTGCAGGCCAAAACAACCGTACAGTACCTATAATTGAACCAACACAGCAACCTTCTGCCACCAATCAGCCCACTAGTAATGCATGTATAGTAGGGTGACCAAATTATTTTCGGTGAAAACCGGGACACATTCACCCAGGAGCCAATGGACACCTCATTCCACATGTACCCAGGTTTCTTAATTTTAAATATTAATTTTTTGTTGATACATTTTGTTAACCCGATTATTATAACTAATAAGAGGATACAAAACATTGATATAATCTAGATTATCTGTATAATTAATGACATTTAATGAACGTAAACAGTAATAAAGAAATCTATTGCGATTTTACAAAATTTTACAGCCATTCAACTTTCAATCAATAAATATTAACATGAGCTTTAATATTACTGAGCACTTGTAGATGGAATTGACTGTCCTTGGAGAAAAGGGTACTTTTCACTGCCTCCAGCCTTCTTGATCATGTCTTTCTTCTTTGAGACACAGTGATAAAACTCGGCACAATCCATTTTGTAGTTGTACAGGATCTGCTGGATTGCTTCAAGAGAGTCCACCTCCATTCTGTTTCTTTCATCAGTCCACTGGATATTCATGAACGAAAATATTCTTTCCACATTGGCATTATGGGCTGGGATTGCAAATAAATACCTTGCAATTATTTCCAACTCAGAGTAATGCTGAAGACAGTCGCAGCTTTTAAAAAAACTCACCCACTTCTCATGACATTCCAGTGGTGTTCTTTTTCATCATTCCACCTGTGAAGACTTTCTCCAACAAAATTTGTCAGTATGCCGAACTGATCAAAGAGAATGGAATCATCGATTTCAATCTCTTTACTCTTCAAATAAGAAACTGTCTCTTCAACACTTTCCCATTTTGGCACTCTCTTCAGTAACATCCAATCAAACACCAACGATGAGGGTAAATATGAGGCGCTCCACTTGCTGAGATATTCCACACAAGTGTCATAAAACTTGTTAACTTCTTTTCTAAAACTCCTTTCCGCTGCTTCTGATACTTCTGCTCTTTTAAGGACAGATTTAACATTAAAAGAAATGAACTGCTGTTCTCTCCTCTTAGTAACAGTTTCCAGAGTATTTTTCAAAACATCATTTACCTATACTGCACTTTTTGTGCTTCCCTCAATTTCCTTTATCCCATGCTGCAAAGTGCTAAGCTGACTGTGACTGAACCATAAGTGGGCCTCACTTAAAGGGTTACTGAAAAACTGAACCATTATTTTGGGGGCTTTGTCTTCATTTAGGAAAAAACCTTTTAACGTTTCAAACAGGCGGATTACCCTTTCAATTGCTGGAAACAGTGATAACCAGCGAGTTTTCGAGTGACACATTACATTCGTATATTCAGTTCCCACATAATCACAGAACTCCTTAAGCCCCTCTGTTCTAACAGTACATATGTAAAAGTGTGAGTATACCTTCATGACGATAGTTTCAACATCACAGCTTAAACTGTCAGCAGATGTCTGCACGCTATTGTGTAAAACATGTGCAGGGCACCCTATGCCTTCAATGTTTTCATACAATGTTGTCTTTAATTTGGTAAATACGTTGCATTTGCCTTGTATTTTTAAACCACCAAAGTTTGTAACTCTTCAGGCTTTCCCGGCGAGATCTTGACATGTGGAGTAATCGGGTCTACTGCCGGATGTTTGTGTCGCTCTGGCACAATATTTCGGCCACGTAACTCGTTGCCTTCTTCAGGTGCTACCTGAGACTGCCATGTTGGAGGATATTGTCCAGTATATATGCCCAGAGGGCGCTGGGTGCTCTCTTTGCGGTCCGCGCCCGCCTGGCGCTGCTTGTAATGTGTTGCCTCTTCCCCGTTGTTCCCTCGGACGTCCGCGCCCGACTTGGGCGCCATCTGTGGCAGCTCTCTGAGGCCTGTCCTGTGTCGGGCGTTCTGTTCGCGGTCCGCGCCCGCCAGGTGCTGCCCCTGAGGTTTTTACCCCTCCCTGGTGCTCCCATGGACGTCCGCGCCCGGCTCGTCCACCATCTGTGGTCGTGGCAGTTGTCTGGGGCCGGACCCGCCACGTGTGTCCGCGTCCGCGGCCACACAAACGGAAGATAACACCAAGAAGAAGAAGAGGATGGTGATCAACCGCGCCAGCCAGACCACAGATGGCGCACCAACCATCCCCACGGAAATCTGCGTGCGTGTCGAAGAGGGCACCCAGACGTCGTCCAAACGGTACAGGCACCATCAAGGCACCAAAACTGTAACGGCAGATGCGGGGTCCATCGGCACGCAAAGCGAAATGGCAGCTATGGAGCCCACTAGGACTCCATGGAAGCTACATAAGGTCACAACAACGAGCAGCAAACCTCTCACTCCGAGATCTCCCTCTCCAGAGATAGCAGACCTCGGTATAAGACGAATATTAGGTGACGCCCAAGAACGTGGCCCCAGCACAAATCCGGCAGCGCCACAGAGAAGACCAACGTGCTCTAGAGAGTACGATTATATAAAACATTGGAAACCGAGATAGGTCCAATCAAATCAAAAGGTTGAAAACAACCAGCAGCTCCAGCCGGGTTTTGCAGGTTTTCCGTAGGCTGTAAGGAGAATACTGGAGCTGTCCCCAAAAGTTTCTGCAAACAAATTCCCAACTGGGAGAGACAAGCCCCCTCCCCCTTATACCCCAAACCAAAAAATAAACAGAGCCAAAACAGCATTCCATTAAACTAAGGCCAAATAGAGCAAGTTTCTCTCCAGTGGCCCACCCACTACCACTCAGGTGTGAGAATGAAAAGGTTAAAAAAAAAAAAAAAATCCAACACGGCAGTCTCAGGTAGCACCTGAATAAGGCAACGAGTTACGTGGCCAAAATATTGTGCCAGAGTGACACAATCATCCGGCAGTAGACCCGATTACTCCACACACCAAAGTTTGTGTTGGTGCTGTCTCCACAAAATGCCACACATTTATTTTTCTCAAGATCAAACATTTAAAAATAGTATTCATACAAAATCTTGAAATTTCGTCAGATGTTTCATTAGGTAGAGAACTCACCTTCAAAAGTTTGGTCTGAATTCCCTGATTAATATCGAAAAACTGAACAAGAAACGGAAATATTTTAGTGGCCTTATGATTGCTGGCATCAGTGGATATCCCGTAGAAAGAAGACTTTTTGATGTATTCAAGGCTTTCTTTTACACTCTGGGGAGCAATAACTCCTTTCAATAAGGCTGACACTTTAGTTCTTGCTGAACTAAGCTTTTTTGCAATGGAAGAATCATCAAACATAATGCTGTTAAGCTTATTAGTGCAATCACTAGATCTATAAGTTTGGTGATGTTTCACCATGTGGTAGGCTAGTGTAAGCTCAGCTGCCCGAACTTTCGTCTCTTCACTTGACTGATGTTTCACAAAATAATTTTGTAGAGTTTTACTGCAGCTCGGTGCACTGTATCTGTTAATGTGTTTCTTTGACCTGATGTGATCAACTATGTCAGAACGTCCACCATGACTTATACTAATAAAACAGTTACATATGGAACACTCTGCTTCGTAATCAAAACGACCTTTCTTAATGAAATTCCATTCCTTGGAAGAACAGTCACTGAACTTGCAGGCACATTTCGGCATTGCGTTTCACAGTACTGCAGCAATAATACCACTAATATGAGAAAAAACTATTGCAGTTTGTCTGACAAAACATCAACTACTACACTGTCCTGACAATGATTGTGTGAGTAAGTGAAGCGACAATCGGACGGTTTCATAGCTCTGTTACAATAATACAACTTACTACTTGTTGGCCAAAGTACCGCTCAAAGTAAATTATTGCCTGAGTGTATATTACTGATACTGTGATTACTAGTATGGGACAATGGAGGTTTTAGACAAATAAGGTAAAATATATTAATTTCTTATGTTGTATTTCCTTTAATATAGCGAAATCCCAAAAATTTGAGAAAGTTTCACGAAATGTATTCAAAAACTGAATTCCGGGACTTTTGAGCGTCCCAAAACAAATTTTCGGGACACCGGAACACAGGAATGAAAACCGGGACAATCCCGGTTATCTGGGACGTTTGGTCACCCTAATGTATAGAAACTACCGACGGTGTTCAATCGGAAAACGTGCAGTGCAGTTCTTCTACTCATAATACCGTTCAAAAAAATGTTACAACGTTGGACGACATTAGGGACACATTATTACAAGAGAGACACCAAATTATAAGAATATTTCTCATTACGTTGTTGAAATTAAAATTGGTTTGTACTTATTTTCTGTAGTGATCGACTCTGGTTCACTAGTAACAATGATAAATGAAACAGCATTCAAAAAATGTAACGCTGACAATACCTGTCCTACGTTTCCACTTAGTAAGACGAAAGTTTGAGGCGCAATCTCTAAAAAGGGAGTAGATGTCAAACTGCAAACCCACTTTGCTTTTATACTTGCTGATCACACATTTCATGCTAATTTCTGGCTCATTCCCCTCTTAACAACCGACGTCATCCTTGATATGGATTTCCTTGTCGAACATGATGCTGTTATCAACTTTAAGAAGTCTTTGCTTATACTGAAATCCGATACGCAACACTCATTCCCCTCTTAACAACCGACGTCATCCTTGATATGGATTTCCTTGTCGAACATGATGCTGTTATCAACTTTAAGAAGTCTTTGCTTATACTGAAATCCGATACGCAACAACTATCCATCACTTTTGAGAATTCTTTGTCAGCTGAGGAGCAAGACATTAACAGAGTAGAGGTCATTTCAGCATCTAAGAATACTAATTGGCTTACAACATTCTTTACAGACACGTATTTCTGTAGTAACAATATCCCTGAGGAAGTAGATAATGACATTGTGCAGACAATCAACAGCTTAGGTGAATGAATGTAAAGCTTCGACCGACGAAGAGCGCCAGTAGTTGCAGGATATTCGTTTACAGCACTCTGAAGTATTTAACAATGTACCAGGAACCATGACCAGTTTTGTTTGTGCATTTCAAGTAAACAGCATGATACATTCAAGGCAAAACGTTATTCCATTCCGTTTATCTATAGTGATCAAGTCAAGTAAGAACTTCAGGCTTTGTTAGACCAAGGTATCATTGAACCAGCTTTTAGTCAATATATTAACCTTCTTCACGTTGTTAACAAGAAAGATGGCTGACTTCGCCTTGTGCTGGATTCACGTCAGATCAACGAAATCATAATTACTGAAACTGATCGTCCGCAAATGCTGGAAGAGCTCTTGCAAAAATTTCAGGGAACGCCGGTCTATTCTACTCTGGACCTAAAATATGGATTCTGGCAAATTCAGCTGCATCCTAATCTTTGGCAGTCTCAAGGTTACTGCATATTTCAGTAATTAAAAATTTCGTGTTTTCGATTTCAGTATGATCTTTTTCTACTTGATGAGTTAAGGGGCTCCGGAAAGGCTCAAAATCATGAAAAGTTCAATTTTTACTTTTTTGCGTTTTCTGAATCTGCAGACTAATACCTTTTAATAGATATATAATTTATTCAATTCCGAAGACTACAAATATTTTTAAATTTTTTTTGAAATGTGTTCTACATGGGCGTGACCCACTGTGGCGCTGTTGAACTGCTGTCAAATGGTGTTATTATTAACGTCCGTGTTCATCAGGTACATTTTAGTGATGTGAGATAAAGTATGTGTTGTGGCTAACCTGTGATGGTTCAATATATATCGCTGGTGTGATTGTCAATTGTTTCATGTTTATTTACTCTGTTGTTATCTCGAAAATATTCATAATTAATTATGTTTCTTGAGTCTCTGTTTTGTTGAAATATAATAATGAGTAAAAGTAAAGTTATTAGAAATCCTCTGAAGGCTTTTAAGAAAAGGAGAAATGTTGGAAAGCCAAAGGTATGTGTTATTACTGTAAACGATAAAGACGATAACCAAGTGAGTGAACCTAACCTCTCAAGTACACCTACCCATAGCAGTCAAAGTGGGAAAGAAAATACTTCACAGAAGAAGCTTGGTTCAATGAGTGAAAACTATGAATGTTTTATGGGCGAATCGGATGTGAATGAAATATTTGATATGTCGGTTCTCAAAGGAATTTTTTCAAACTGTGTAAGATGTATTCATTGTAGTGAAGTTGGTCTGGAACTCTCCATAATAAAGCACGTAGGACTTGCTAGTGAAATACAACTGAAATGTGATAAGTGTTCATACATGACCACCTTTTGGAACAGTGTTGCAGTAACTGCAACTGAAGAAAATGGTAGCAAAATCTACGAACACAACAACGAGCAATGCTTGCTTTAGACAAGGAACGCCTTCGGGCTGCAGACAGGGCTGTAAAGAGTCTAGAAATACAAGCAAGAGTAAACAGGAGGAACAAGAGGAAGCTGGAGGAGGAGTTTGCAGAGGATGAAGATAATCCATCCTATGGACCTGGAATGCACTAAAAAGTTAATCCAATCTTTGTCGCTCAATTCCCAAAACTTTTATTTTCTCATACTAATTACATGTTTTCTAAGGATCTTCCAAACATATTTGTTTCAAACTTTCAGTAAATGTTACACAGTACCTTCTGCATAATTTAACACAGCCTTTTTCCAAAAAACTGTATATTTTTGAGTACATAAATAAAAAATTGCAAAAAAATGTTGTGAATTTTCATTACAATTGAAAAAAAATCATCTTTAATAACTGAACTAAAATTTTGTAAAACCCCTGTGTTAAGTTGTAGCCCATATTCCAATAAATAATCTGTAAAAAGTTCAACTTCCTACCTCAAATACTTTGTGAGGAAAGATGTAATTTATAAGCGTTATTTTAACATTGCAAGTATAGGGCGTTCCGGAGCCCCTTAATGTCTCTAATTCTATATTATATATTGAAGAAATCTCTACAGGTTTGGTAGAGACCTCTTTAATAGATTCCAATAATTCTCTACGAACAGTTTCTGTTTGCATAGAAAATTCATCTCGTAACATATCGTTATTTTTCTGTATTTCATTTACAACTAAGATATTGACATTATCTAGTCTCTCGGTTAAGTCAGTAATATCGTTTCGCATGCGAGCTTTTTCCTCACGCGATTCCTGGATATGTTCTTCTAACCTTTTACAATATTCCGCAATCTTATTACTAAGTCCTACTAATTTTTCCTGCATTTCAACTTTAGAAGCCTCTATTTTATCACTTAATTCTCGACTGGTTTCATGAAGATGTTCCTGTAACCTGTCTGTCGATTTTGTTAGCTCCCCTTTAAGTTCCTCTTTTAACCTAGCCGTAGATTCGTCGTTAGACTGTTTTAATCTAGTAATAGATTCTTCATTAGACTGTTTTAATTCCTGTTTCAATTTAGCGATCGTCCTAAAAAGGGATCTCATGCTCCTATCGGACATAGACTGCTCTTCGTCTGACATTTCACTTCCCGACATTATTGTAAGATATTAACTAGTTACACACGCAGACTTGTAATCAACAATCCTGTTAAAGCACACTCCCTATGTACAACACTCCACTTCCAACTTGAAACAAACTCACCGGACACTAATATTGTAATTTGTAGTTCTCGATGATCAATGTGCTGCTATGGGCTGCAGATGTAACAGCCGTCGATGCAGCCGCTGAGATGCTGCGACCCCGCTTCCGCAACCGGCAGGACGCTGAGTCGAACCGGAGACGTCACTGGCTGCAACCACGCCCGGCACCGCCGTAGACAGGCGAAGCCCTCAGCAACACCTCTAATACCTGCCGGAGGAACGCCCCGCAGCTGACGTACTGGGCCTATTAGTTTAGGGAGAAAAAAGGTTGTCGGGGTTTGCAGCGTTCAGCTGCTGCCCAACAGATGCGCCTTCTCGTGGAACAACTGCATGACCGTACTGCTTGGCTGCGCTCCGTCAGATGCCCACACCCGCGAAGTCGCCGCTGGCTGGTGAAGGCTCCACGAAAACTCGCGTTGACTTCCGAAGGACTCTTGATGTTTTGTTTCGTACCTGTGTGCCTTAGTTGCACACAAGTCCTGTTTCTAAGGTCGCCATGGTGTAGTGTAATGACGTAAGTTTTTTATAACCGATTTTCGTTTGATATATGACCATGTGCAGACTTCGTCACCTACGTCAGTTACAACCCACTTCAAAATGATTTATATTCTTTTTAAATTGTCATAGAATGGTTCTTGAACGAAACTGTAAAACGTCAGTTGAGTCGTATGCAAAGAATTACATCACTTGGGCCAATTGGTTTGCGTAAACTTTTTTGATTTAAATTTCGTTTGTTTCTCCTCAGAAATTATATTGACACACGTTATCTTGATTTAATCGATATCAGAATCACACATTGAATAAACCTTTGAGATTCAAAGTTTCGATGAACGCTATCAGAATTCAATAATCTTGTCAAATATATTATTAATCCGTTCACATAATTCTTCATAAATAAATCCTCAGAACACGTGTTTCAACTTTAGTAGCATCCACTATTTTATTAGCTTCCTACACATACAGATGTGAACTTGACCGTTGACAAACTAGGACTGACTTTTCAATAAGATTAAGCTCTCTATGACGTCATTGATGTACAAAAAGAGTACAAAAAAATTCATTTTTAATTTTTAGAAGCACGATGCAACTACTCGGTTCCAGGATCTTCTGTTGCTCTTTGGCTGTCGACCCGCGACGTATAGTGGCCAGCAATTTCCTCTCTGGTCGCGGCAGCGAAGATGCTGTCTCCGTTCGTTGCGCCGCCCTCTCCGTACATGAAACATAAAAAAATACGAAACTTTTAGATAATTCACAGCTATTACAAAATATTAAGAAAAATACATAAACAAAACTAAATTAAACTTATATTCACCTGCAAACTGGACTGACACTGGTGGATGGGTGACGCTTCAATTTCGTCCCACTACAATTTACGTTGAATTTCTGGGTCACGTAATTTCGGCTGATGGCATTACGCCCGATCCCCACAAACTACAAGCCATCCGTGACATTACAATTCCGTCTACCAAAAAACAACTTCGCAGCATCCTCGATTTGATCAATTTTTTTCGTCGCTTCATACACCGCTCTGCACTAGATACCCCTAGATTGTGTCATCTCACTGGTAAGAACATTATCTGGTCGTGGGATGACCGAGCACACTACGAGTTTCTCACTCTGAAAAAGGTTTTACTTATCGCTCCTCTTCTATCACATCATGATCCGACAAAGAATTTTTCGTTTGCTACAGACAGTTCCAAGACTGCTCTTGGTGTCCATGTATTTCAGGAAATAGAAGAAAATGGTACAACTATTAAGAAGAATATCGCGTTTGCTAGTCGCAGCCTCATATCGGCTGAAATAAATTATTCTATTACCGAACTCGAAGCGTTATGTGTTGCTTGGGCTTTCACCAAATTTCGTCACTTCTGTACGGCAGACACATAACAGTATACAAGGATCACAGAGCTATTCAGTTTCTTTTATCAGCTAAATTCACACATGACTGACTCAGTCGTTGGAAACTTTATTTGCAGGATTTTGATTTTACGATTGCTCACATCCCAAAAATCCAGAATACTGTAGAAGAAGCGCTTTCTCGCTCACTGTGCGGTAACCGGTCAGAAATCGCCGCTAATTTGTCAAACTAATTTCAGCCGTCTCTACATTAAACAAGTAGCTTTTGAAAATTTTATTTCAGCATCGTTAAAAGACATCGCCGGAGAGCAGAGCAAAGACGACATCTGGAAAGAGAACAAACATCCCTGGCGTGACACGAACCAGACAACATTCAGAAAGGCCGGCCGAAGTGGCCGAGCGGTTAAAGGCGCTACAGTCTGGAACCGCACGACCGCGACGGTCGCAGGTTCGAATCCTGCCTCGGGCATGGATGTGTGTGATGTCCTTAGGTTAGTTAGGTTTAAGTAGTTCTAAGTTCTAGAGGACTTATGACCACAGCAGTTGAGTCCCATAGTGCTCAGAGCCATTTGAACCAACATTCAGAAATTATTACACCCCGCACAATTATATTCTGTTTCGCTGCGCTCGCCCTGACAGCGATAACTGGACTCTCTGCATACCTGAAGAACTTGTCAATAAATTAATCTGGTATACACACTTGAGTTACCCCATTATGGTGCTTGCAAATGCTTTTTGATACTGCGGCAGAACTGCTATTTCACAAACGTGGAAAAGCGTATTCGACGAGTCTTGGCGACTTGGCAACATTTGTCAAAAACCTAAATATTCTACAATACCTCACGTTTCCCCTATGTATCCCATTGTACCCATGAAATTAAGACATATGGCTGCTGTTGATCTATTTGGCCCCATTCTGCGAACTAGTAAAGGTTTTGTTATATTTTCGAAATTTGTATCTTTCACTCCGTTACGAAAAGCCACTGCTGCAACTGTTTCTAACGCTTTCATTAAACTTTTTTTGCCTCATGTTGGACATGTTCAGAAGGTAATCTCCGACAATGGACCGCAATATCGATCAGTAATATGGAAACTCACACTGCAAGCTAGAAATATTACAACCATTTTTATTTTCAGATACCACGCTTCTTCCAACCCACCAGAGCGCATCGTAAAAGAGATTGGAAGACCTTGTCGCATCTACTGTTACTAAAAACATTTTGATTGGGACAAACACATTTCAGATTTTCAGGACGTCATCAGTTCAGTACCAAACGACTTCACCATGCTTTCCCCGCATCTGGTGTTGAAAAATACAGATACACCTAATAAAATTAGTGAAATTGTTTCTTTTCTGTCTGCAAGAAGATTACGTCACCATGAAATTATAGACATTACACTTAACAATATGAAGCGGGCAGCACAACGCCGCAAACGTCAACAAAAACAGGCGAGTAACCTCCAGGAATTTCGCATAGGACAATGGTATTGGTACGCACTCGCTACCTGTCAAACAAAGGAAAGCGTCGTTGCAGTAAATTTGAACTTTTATATTCTGGACCTTTTGGATACGTAATCTTCCCCATCCCAATGTGGTTCACATTGAAACATTACGAACGAGAAAATCGCTAGGCAATCATCACACCAGCAATGTCAAGCACTTTATAGAATAACTTTTGCTTTGGTTTATTTCACGTGGCTAAAGAGAATTTAGATGATTACATACCACAACTCTTCATTTTTTCGCCGTTCGTATCGGTATATTTTTTTGCTATTTTTCAGGAGCTATGCTAATTCCCAAATTTTTAACAGATGTATTTATATTGCCAGCTTTCATATACGCTTATTCTGATTTACATATGAGTATATATAATAATATGACGCAACACAGATCTTTTTACCTGACGCCTTTCCCATTGCTTACATAAATTCTATTGGTCCCTTGTTTTCAAGTTTCCTTGATTATTCAGCATTTTATTAGGTGGTGACGCGCCAGGTAGGGAGAATCTTGCAGGTCGGTTCTATTATCGCAAGCTTAGGCCTTGCTGATTCTTCTGTTTTCAAACGCATGTGCGTGAAAACAACAACTAAAAGAGACGCCATTTACTTTGACATGTGTCCAGGGGATCACATCCCTTGGGTGATCTGACTGTTGCAACCAGTAACTCAAACAATTTTTTCACAATAAGAATTTGTGCCCTTTTTGTGTATAGCCTCTATATATATTATGTTCATTTATTTCTGACGCTATTTTATTTACTGATACCATGAAATGTGCCATTTTATGATGCTATGCTTCTTCACTTTGCCATTATTGCACACCCTAGGCAAGATAGTATTACTACTGATATTGATGCTATTTTCTGATGAATTATTATAACATTTTTGTTAGGTTAGTCAGTCTTTCTACTTTATAATGTTGCCATGTTTCAGTTATGCCCAGTCTTGTGCTATATTGTGATATAAATCTCTTGTACTTGATGTCACTAGTTTACTTGCTTTCACCTATCTAGATTTAAGACATCAATGTACCCTACAACACTTGTCCATAACATTTACCCATACATTCTGCATATTTTGCAGAACCAGTGTACCAAAGTCTCATTGTATTCAAATGCTCATAAACAGAAGCATATGAAAGTGCAGGAAATGCAGTACATAGAAAGCACGACATAAGCAGCTTATAGGGAATTAAACACCATTGACACTTCTCACACTGTTTCCTGGCAGGCCTTTTATGAACATTTTCCTCTTGGTGTACTAGGTGAATTAGGCAGATTGACTATAAAGATTTAGGAGTAAGGATATTTTTCTCTGCATTTTGTGTTAGGTATAAGAGTATTGTTAGATGAGTTTACATGCCTTGAGCTGCACCAATTTTATGGAATGTTGATGTTTAATGAGTGTTCATGCCATGAGCTGCACTCCAATAATGAGGATCATATTGATATATTGATGATTTTTCTTAATGATATTCTGTGATGTTAATATGTATTTTGTGTAAGTTGTGTCCTTTCTAGGAAAATCTGTCTTGCCGTGTGCCACATAATCATATTTTTTATTTACTTTGGCAATAGTAGTTCTTAACTCAACACAAATGACGATTGACTTTTAATCATTTTCTTTACAGATAAAGTACACTGTCCTTATCAAGCATTCCCATATCCTTCCCTTTAAATATGTGCATTGTTAGAGATATAGGTAATTTAATAGATAGTTTTATGAAGCCCCAAGGGTGCTTCACAACCTATAAATATTGTGTCTTTACTCACATGGTACCGTACTTTGATTCTATGATTCTATTTGTCTAATAGGTATTCATAGAGGTCATACAGAGCAGTACTTTTATATTGTTATTTATGCAATTTGTTATTGTAAAAGCCATCTCGAATTATGTATTCATTATGAATTATGCATAGGCCTCTGAGTGCCATAAAAAGTTATAGGTAAAGAATATTTTATGGTACTTTCTAAGCTTTGATGTTTATGCTATGTAAAACTAGGCCACATTGAGCCAAAACCATGTTTTCTGTCATCTTTTAGCTATTAAGGTCAGCATTTATTTCATGTAAAACCAGGCCACTGTGAGCCTCAAAGAAGATTTTTGTCACCTTTTAGCTCTTAAGATCAGCATTTATTTCATGTAAAAGCAGGCTACTGTGAGCCTCAAAGAACATTTTGTCACTTTTTAGTTATAAAGGTCAGCAATTGTTTCTTTGTAAAACTTGGCCACTTTGAGACATAAATATGATGTCTGTAACATTTTAAAGCTATTAAGATCAGCATTTATGTATGTAGAAAGGACTCTTGACGCCTCTGATGGACTTTTTTCTATTCAATTGTGTTAGTTATTAAGATTTTCATGTATTCTAAGTACAAGGCCACCTGGAGCCATTTAGTTCCTGATCGTCCTGTTACGTTTCTTGTGTAATAATAGCACAATACTGCATATACAATGCCACTGAGAGCCACAGTATAATGTTATGAACCAATCATGTTCTGTGTAATGTTAGGTTATTCTGTGTCTAATTGGCAGTCTGATGCCACACTTATTGATGGTATCTTATTCAGAGTTCACCTCAAATTTTGACTATTTATTCTGATGTCAAGCATTGTTGCTTCATCCAATCTGTACTTTCATTAGGATACTGAAATTTTTTTCGATCAGATAAATTACTCCAAGCTGACATAGGTAGAAATGGTCATGTTCCACTACCTTACCTTTGCTACTTTTTTGTACCTTCCATTATCCAGTCTCCTACCTCTGTTCATGGTATTGGGTCAATTTACTACTGATATTCATACTTCAACATAAGTGACTATATATGTTGTTTGAAGCTCAGAAGAATCTCTACTGTGAAGAGCAGTGATGATGGTGTTCATCACATTACTGATATTATGGTAATCGCCAACTATGGTTGTTGGCAAACTGTTGCTGAGTACATCTTGTGTCTCTGCATATGTCTGAGGAAAATAGTACAGAGTTCAGATGTCTTGGTACACTGAATGCAATCCACGTGGGTCACTATTAGTTGTTGAACCTGCACAAAAAAAGATATGAACTTTATGACGATGTCACTTCAACATGCTCCTAGGCTTTAGTCATGACTCTTCCTTTCCCTTGCCCAATACCATAACATTGTCTTGACGATTAGGATTGTATACTGATTCTGCTTTACATGATTTATTTGTCAGCAACCTTGTTTACGAGACAATTTACTCATATTATAACCAGATTGTGGTTTATACTGGGGCACCCGACCACTATCAATTCTTTCAAGTTTAGTGGTGTTATACAATTAAATAAACTTACCACACATTTTTTGTACAAAGTACTTCCAAATATGTACCAAATTTCTTAAACCCCACTGGAGGGTTGTAAAAGGAGTATACTGGGGCGCACTTGTATGTGGCACCAGAGTAAGATCAAAATATTAATAAATTAAAATGAAGGTAGTGTACTATAAACAATGAATGTCTCTGACAGGCTCGATAATTTGGATCGCTGACAGTGCGCGACCACAGAGCCAGAGGTACTGTACTGCTGATGTTGGAGTAAGTGAGCGCATGGCGCTTGGTTGTAGGAACCTGTGTGAGGGAAAGACGATGGAGTAAGTAGTTTCTGTGGTGTGCTGTGTGAAGACACCAAGAGTAAGATTAATGTAGATATGTCAATATTGTTGAAAATGGAAGCAGAAGTCTTCAGGCAAGTAAGGTAAAGATGTTTAATAATTATGATTTTTGCTTTAGTGCATATGAATTGGTTGATAACTTGTAATTGTTGAGTAACCCCAGAATGTACGTAAACTGTTTGTGAAAAAAGACATAGTTAGATATTTCATTTTTGTAATGACTTTAAGATTTGTTAACAGAGCTATGAGTAATTTGATGTTTTGCATTTATGTTGGATTAATGAAGTTAGATAATACTTGCTTTTTTAATTG
Source organism: Schistocerca americana (assembly GCF_021461395.2). Classification (NCBI taxonomy): domain Eukaryota; kingdom Metazoa; phylum Arthropoda; class Insecta; order Orthoptera; family Acrididae; genus Schistocerca; species Schistocerca americana. Next base: position 494,363,089 of record NC_060121.1, read on the forward strand.
CATTGTTTGTGAATCAGTTGTGTGTAATGTAACTTCAATTGTCGGATGTTTTTGAAAAGCTAAACTTAACTTGCATTATAATTTTGCTAAAAAAACTGTGAGTTAGTAATTCAACGTAATCAGAATCACCTCCCAGTCCATGTCATATATTTTTCAAAGAAGTTGGATTTTTTTATATGTTCTCGTTTATCAGCCAAAAGAGTCAAGTGCATTTTAAGTATTATGGTAGCATTGCATACTGCTGAGCCTGTAGTTAGCGTATGCATATTTTTTTATGAGAGACCAGAATGTATCGCGTTACTCCGTTGCTGCTTTAGAGGTAAGACAATTTAATTTATTTGTTTTGAACAGAGCCAGATGATTCAGTGCCTAAGGGCTGAATGTATTTTGCAGTGACTATATTTAGTTATTGGTATTGGGAGTTGCATTGCCCAACGGATTCTGTAAAGTTTCGCTAACAATAACACAGAGTAAGCACATCACTTGCACTTTCAACACGCAACACGACAATTCGAGTTTTGTATCCATTCCACAGTTCAGACATTCATTTAATGTATTCGTAAAGTTTATTATTTAATTTTTTTAAAAAGAACTTTACGTTTAGAACGTTACAGTACTTAGGAAAACATAGAAATACCAGCACAGACCGTTGCTAACAATAACGATACTAAGACGAGAGTTTAACAGGCTGAGTTTTTTTAAAGTGAACTTAGAGTAATGGGATGTAGGAACCGTCTTTTACATACGGTAATCAGGAGCAAAAACTCCAGTAACATGTGAACATTTCATCGTAATTGCAACGAGATTATAACGAAAACGTCAAAACATCACTTACTTACTCTTCCGCCCTGTTTGTGTCTGTTGCAGCAACTGAGTAAATATCACATTGCTGACGCATTTCGAAGGCCTTGATTCACGAGTTGGTTTGATCAAACCCATGTTACAGAGATGCTTTTAAGTGGCGTCGAGTTACGGACAATAGCAGCATCTGAACTAATAGGACACAATGACGCAAACCAATAATACACAATGACGCACGTCTGCAGCCCTCTAGCAGGCTGGCAGATATTACCCCAGCTGTGGCAAACCCTTATAGATGGTGTCCCCTTAATCCTCACTAGTAGTAGCGTTGTCGTGACCCTGGCGAATTCACGATGGTAAACTGCTTCTGTAGTTGCTTCGCTTTTCAGCTTCTTCTGCTTAACTGTTATGCAAAGGTAAGGGACAAGAGGACCTTCTGTCTTCGAATCATGGGAACATTCCAGACGTCGTAAGTCCAGAAACCAAGTATTATAAAATTTTGAAAGTATCATACGACATAGTACTCTCTACAGTATAATACAAATTATAAAAATGGATCTACATAAGCGTGTATACATGTGAATATGTTGTATGTATGTATGTTCTACATCGGATCCTAAACCACTGGATCGATTTCAACCAAACGTGGTACACATATCACTTACTATCTGGAAATAATCATGGTGCGGGTGTGAACCGCTTACCTATTAAAGGGGTGGAGTTGATGGTGGAGAAGCAGTGTAGCCCACGAGGCGCGAATACCCATACTTTATTCATCCAGTACTTAGCGACTGGCAACAAACTTTATACATAATTTCAAACCCTTACATAACATTCGCCCCTCCCCCCCCCCCCCCCCCCCCCCCCCCCCCCCGCCCCATGAACCATGGACCTTGCCGTTGGTGGGGAGGCTTGCGTGCCTCAGCGATACAGATGGCCGTACCGTAGGTGCAACCTCAACGCAGGGGTATCTGTTGAGAGGCCAGACAAACGTGTGGTTCCTGAAGAGGGGCAGCAGCCTTTTCAATAGTTGCAGGGGAAACATTCTGGATGATTGACTGATCTGCCCTTGTGACACTAACCAAAACGGCCTTGCTGTGCTGGTACTGCGAACGGCTGAAAGCAAGGGGAAACTACAGCCGTAATTTTCCCCGAGGCCATGTAGCGTTACTGTATTGTTAAATGATGATGGCGTCCTCTTGGGTAAAATATTCCAGAGGTAAAATAGTCCACCATTCGGATCTCTGGGCGGGGACTACTCAAGAGGACGTCATTATCAGGAAAAAGAAAACTGGCGTTCGGAGAGTGGAATGTCAGATCCCTTAATCGGGCAGGTAGGTTAGAAAATTTAAAAAGGGAAATGGATAGGTTAAAGTTAGATATAGGGGGAATAAGTGAAGTTCGGTGGCAGGAGGAACAAGACTTTTGGTCAGGTGAATACAGGGCTATAAATACAAAATCAAATAGGGGTAATGCAGGAGTAGGTTTAATAATGAATAAAAAAATAGGAGTGCGGGTAAGCAACTACAAACAGCATAGTGAATGCATTATTGTGGCCAAGATAGAGCATAAGGGAACAATTGACAGGAATGGGGGAAAGAAACACAGTAGAAGAAGAATGGGTAGCTCTGAGGGATGAAATAGTGAAGGCAGCAGAGTATCAAGTAGGTAAAAAGACGAGGGCTAGTAGAAATCCTTGAGTAACAGAAGAAATAATGAATTTAATTGATGAAAGGAGAAAATATAAAAATGCAGTAAATGAAGCAGGCAAAAAGGAATACAGACGTCTCAAAAATGAGATCGACAGGAAGTGCAAAATGGATAAGCAGGGATGGCTAAAGGACAAATGTAAGGATGTAGAGGCTCATCTCACTAGGGGTAAGATAGATACTGCCTACAGGAAAATTAAAGAGACCTTTGGAGAAAAGAGAACCACTTGTATGAATATCAAGAGCTCAGATGGAAACCCAGTTCTAAGCAAAGAAGGGAAAGCAGAAAGGTGGAAGGAGTATATAGAAGGTCTATACAAGGGCGATGTACTTGAGGACAATATTATGGAAATGGAAGAGTTTGTAGATGAAGATGAAATGTTAGATACGATACTGCGTGAAGAGTTTGACAGAGCACTGAAAGACCTGAGTCGAAACAAGGCCCCGAGAGTAGACAACATTCCATTAAAACTACTGACGGCCTTGGGAGAGCCAGTAACGACAAAACTCTACCATCTGGTGAGCAAGATGTATGAGACAGGCAAAATACCCTCAGACTTCAAGAAGAATATAATGACTCCAATCCCAAAGAAAGCAGGTGTTGACAAACGTGAAAATTACCGAACTATCAGTTTAATAAGTCACAGCTGCAAAAGACTAACACGAATTCTTTACAGACGAATGGAAAAACTAGTAGAAGCCGACCTCGGGGAAGATCAGTTTGGATTCCGTAGAAATATTGGAACACGTGAGGAAATATTGACCTTACGACTTATCTTAGAAGAAAGATTAAGGAAAGGCAAACCTACGTTTCTAGCATTCGTAGACTTAGAGAAAGCTTTTGACAATGTTGATTGGAATACTCTCTTTCAAATTCTAAAGGTGACAGGGGCAAAATACAGGGAGCGAAAGGCTATTTACAATTTGTACAGAAACCAAATATTAGTTATAAGAGTCGAGGGGCATGAAAGGAAAGCAGTGATTGGGAAGGGAGTGAGACAGGGTTGTAGCCTCTACCCGATGTTATTCAATCTGTACATTGAGCAAGCAGTAAAGGAAACAAAAGAAAAATTCGGAGTAAGTATTAAAATCTATGGAGAAGAAATAAAAACTTTGAGGTTCGCCGATGGCATTGTAATTCTGTCAGAGACAGCAAAGGACTTGGAAGAGCAGTTGAACGGAATGGACAGTGTCTTGAAAGGAGGATATAAGATGAACATCAACAAAAGCATAACGAGGATAATGGAATGTAGTCGAATTAAGTCGGGTGATGCTGAGGGAATTAGATTAGGAAATGAGACACTTAAAGTAGTAAATGAGTTTTGCTATTTGGGGAGCAAAATAACTGATGATGGTCGAAGTAGAGAAAATATAAAATGTGGACTGGTAATGGCAAGGAAAGCGTTTCTGAAGAAGAGAAATTTGTTAATATCGAGTATAGATTTAAGTGTCAGGAAGTCGTTTCTGAAAGTATTTGTATGGAGTGTAGCCATGCATGGAAATGAAACATGGACGATAAATAGTTTGGACAAGAAGAGAATAGAAGCTTTCGAAATGTGGTGCTACAGAAGAATGGTGAAGATTAGATGGTTAGATAACATAACTAATGAGGAGGTATTGAATAGAACTGGGGAGAAGAGGAGCTTGTGGCACAACTTGACAAAAAGAAGGGACCGGTTAGTAGGACATGTTCTGAGGCATCAAGAGATCACAAATTTAGCATGGAGGGTAAAAATCGCAGAGGGAGATCAAGAGATGTATACACTAAGCAGATTCAGAAGGATGTAGGTTGCAGTAGGTACTGGGAGGTGAAGAAGCTTGCACAGGATAGGGTAGCATGGAGAGGTGCATCAAACCAGTCTCAGGACTGAAGACCACAACAACAACAACGTAACATTTTCTCGCTGACACCTTCCACAAAATGGTGAAAGGAAAACAGGTAATCGCTTACTACATTTTCGTTGTTCATGCACTTAAACTGCCGCGTGATACTCGGCGTTCTAATTTATTACTCCTTTACTTGTATTGTATTGTACGTTAACCGGGAACCTAGAAACGACGGAGAGGCTCCGTCCCTGCCGCAGCCTCTGTGGTCCACAACCCCACGATGACTACTGAGTCGGAATAAGGGGAACCAGCCCGCATTCGCCGAGGCAGATGGAAACCCGCCTAAAAGCCATCCACAGAATAGCCGGTTCACCGGACCTCGACACAAATCCGCCGGCCGGATTCGTGCCAAGAACCAGGCGCTCCTTACCGTCCGGAAAGCGGTGCGTTAGACCGCACTGCCAACCGGGCGGGCCTACTTCTTTACTACTGTTTGTATTCGCGACACCTTTTGCAGACAGTATGTAGGTATACCACTGAATGTACCAGCAAAATTACATCATTGTATGACATATAATTCAGGAAATACGACGCCACAGACATGAGCTGCGTGAAAATGAAACTCCAGGGCGAAATTCGCTAGAGATACAGATGAAATATGTGGACAAATGCGTGTAAAATATTTTAAATGAATGTGAAATATATTTGACTAGTGTGTATAGAGAGATAGAGGAGAGTGACGAGTGGCTGGACAGACAGAGAGAGGGAAGGAGGAGATGGACACAGATGGGGGGAGGAGGAGAGGAGATGGACTGAGAAAGGAAAGAGGAGGAGGTGGACAGAAGGGGAAGGAGCAGATGGACAGAGAGAGGTGGACCAAGGGAGTGAGAAGGAGGAGATGTACAGGGTAGAAGGGCAGGGTGGTAGAAGGAGACTGACTAACAGAAGATTAGAATTAATACATAAATGGGCAGCGCCAGTACGCAGCTAGTAAATTTAATAAAATTCAGTAGACACATTTTTTTGTTATTGTATCTTTATAGTAACTGCGTCAGATGTAAACATGGTAAAGAGGAACGGCGCACACAAAAATAAAAGGAAGGAGACGTAGAAGAAGAAAAGAAGGAGAAGATGATGATGTATAAGAAGAAGAACAACAAGAGTAATTATTATTATTATTATAACAGCTCTCTGCATTATGAATCCTGTTACGTAATAACGATAATCCAACATTAATTTGAATTTCCGCATTTTGTGATTCTGGTTTGATAAAGGGGCTTCTGGCTCAACACTCTCTTCATTTTGGATGAATTCCTTCTGTTGCAGCCGGCCGGTGTGGCCGTGCGGTTCTAGGCGCTTCAGTCTCGAACCGCGTGACCGCTACGGTCGCAGGTTCGAATCCTGCCTCGGGCATGGATGTGTGTGATGTCCTTAGGTTAGTTAGGTTTAAGTAGTTCTAAGTTCTAGGGGACTGATGACCACAGATGTTAAGTCCCATAGTGCTCAGAGCCATTTGAACCATTTTGAACCTTCTGTTGCAGAAAAGCAGTTTTGTACAATTTAAAATTTAAATTCATGCAACTAAGAACAGAAGTACTCTCATTTCTCGAATGGCCAACAAATAGCGGATAGGTACACGTAACACCAGTCTCTCCAGTAGACTCTAGAATAACTCGATTCGTCATCAGAACTTTAAAATTGTGTAGGGGATGGTAAAGTCTATTTGCGCATCGGAATAAACGTGATTATTGTTTAGCAGCTGCAAGGCTACTACGAGAAGTTTGCAGGTCGTATCATGATATGCTGGAATTACAACGTACGATTCTCTCTGCAGTTATTTATACATAGACTTTTACTTTCGAGTCTTTCTGCAGTTCGTTGTGCATAGGCTTTTTAGTGCAGTGAATGTGCAACCGAAAGGTAACAGTTAGGCCACGTTTCTAGGACATCAATAATGTAAAGAAGTTACATTGCAACAGACGATCAAATGATTGTACTAGTGTTGATTATGGCAGTTTCCTGAAATGGTAATGCTATCTCTCTAAGCCCTACAACTTTCTATCGCTATTTTAGGAAGCCAATGAAGTGTTTTTGTTGCGAGAGTTTGTATTATGTATCCATCCGTGTAGATGGGCAGCCAAAGGAAGGCTAAACTGAAGACTTTTCGGGCTTTAACAATGGCAGAACATTGGAGAATGTTTACTATGTATCCGCGACTGCCATAATACTGCATTAAGGGTATCAAGAGCAATAGTGTCTAAGTTGAAAGCACCGTATACGATTCGCGGTTAGACATCATCTGAGATACCAATTTACAGTAACAAGGACCATGGTGTCTTGTAACAGGAGTTTCATTCACAATATCGCTAGGTGATTCGTTACAGGTGACATGAGGGTATAGATCGAAATGAGCTGCACAGATAGAACATTAAGTTATCACCATCAGTGGGGTGAACCAGTTTTGATCCATGGGTTGATGGTAGGAAGATAGTGACTCGAAGATAGTAATATTGTTCGAAGCTCATCTTTCAGTAGCTTCTTACAGGAGAATGTTCTTAGGGTGGGCATCCACCCAAAAAATCTGAATAATGCCTCCTACCACTGGACATATAAAGGGTTTCTCGGATGCTCGTTGTACCGATGATCACATAATTACCTCTCAATGTTAAACAATGATTGAGGATCTGTGAAGCTGTAGACGAAAGAACGTATATTATAGTAAATAATTTACTTCGTGTAACGTCCTTCTACTTTGATAACAACGCCTCGATTGACAACTACAACTATGTTCAAACGTGGTTTAGCGAATAGAAAGATAAACTTATCAATATTTAGCGTCATCTGCAAACCTCTTCATGGAGAATTTTGAGGATATTGCCTTAGCCATTAAAGCCATTAAAGCCTAGTTGTTTCTTCCGATACGCTGACGACACGTTCGTCATTTGGTCCCACGGACATCAGAAACTTGACAAGTTCTTGGAACTCCTTGGCAGCATTAACAGAAACATCCAGTTCAACATGGAGGCAGAAAAACGCAGTGGATTGTCCTTCCTCGACAACTCTGTCCGCCACAAACGAAATGGATGCCTCGGCCACAGCGTCTATAGAAAACCCTCCCACACCGATCTGGACTTGCACGCCATCAGCCATCATTTACTCGGCACAGAAGCGCACTGTTTTACAAACACCGATGCGTCGAGTAAGAATGATGTCAGACACAGATAACCTACCCCATGAGCTGAACCACTTAAGCAAGGTCTTCAGGAACAACGGCTCTAACGTTCGTTAATTAATCAGCGGTAGTAGAGAAGAGCTCAAAAGAATGACAGGCTCGTACTGTAAAATTGAGAATACATGTCCTGAACAAGTCAGAGGCAGATGGGGACCCGCTCACGGTGGACAGTCTCTGATTCAAAAGGTCAAATACTTTCAAATATCTTGGTAGTCTCTGCAGTGATCAGAACCACTGTGAAATTGAAATAAATGCAAGAATTGTCGGAGCAACAGAACATACTTTAGCCTTCAGGATGTGCTGAAGAAAAGATCTCTGTCAAGAAGTTTTAAAATCAGGCTGTACCAACGTATGATTATGACAGTGGTTATGTACAGTTGTGAAAGCGTCACCTTTAGGAGAACAGACGAAGAGATACTACTTGTTTTCGAACGAAAAATCCTCAGAAAAATATATGGTCCTCTGATAGATTCACAAACAGGGGAAAGGAGAATTCGAAAAAACCAAGAATTAAAAGAGCTTTACGCACAGCCTGACATTACAAAAAGAACAAGAAGAAGAAGGTTGACCCGGCTGGACATGTAGCAAGGGTGAATGAAGGGACGATACCCCATGATGTGTTTCTGGGAGCTGTAGCTGGAAGGGTATACCGAGGACGACCGCGGACAAGATGGAAGGGCAATATTGACAAGGACACCGAGGACATGGGACTAGGAACCGGCGAGTGGTGGCAGGAGGCCCGCAATCGGCAACGATGGAGAAGGAGTGTGGAGCAAGCATATGGTCACTAAGGCCCAAGCCACGGGTAAGTAAGTAAGTAGGTAAGATTTCAAACAAGAATCACATTAAGACCACCGAGGAGGAGCAGGAAAAGAAACCTGCTTTCTTGCCGTTCTGTGGTTCCATGCCGTGCAAGATAAGCCTTCCGCTGAAAAGACACAAGATCAAATCGAGCTTCAGGCCTTCGACAAAAATCTGTCAATTACTGACACCAGTTAAGGATGCAGCAAGTCTCAGAACACCTGGGGTCTACAAGATCCCCTGCGAGTGTGGGCAGTCTTATGTCACACAAACAGTACGCACTGTGGAACAACGCAGGAAGGAGCATGAGAGGTTTTATCTCCTACGGTACCCAGAGAAATCGGCTTTATCTGAGCATGGTTTAGAAAACGGACACCGGATAAAGTTTGACGAAACATCCGTCATGGCTCGCACTAACGGCTTCCGGGATTGTGTAATTAAAGAAGTCATTGAAATAAAGATGAACGCGCGGCCCGCAGCTCAGTACGGTACAGGACCAGCGATGGCACGGTTGCAGCGGGCACATCGAACGCAGAGTGAATACGCGCCCATATATGGCGATACCGAGAGCACCAGTGACGTCACAGGCGGTAGCTAGTGCGTGTAAGAGGCTTACTAGGAGACCACTGGCAATCATACCACTTGACAATGGCTAAGGAGTGTTTGGCTGAAAGCTCATGTAATTTTAATCTCTTGACGCGGCTAGAAATCCGAGAACTTTTTTTTCACGTGGTGAACTATACAACAAACAGTTCAGAAGTTCTTCAGAAAAACTTTCAAGAGTTTTAAGTATCTCTTAGAGGACGAATGCACACTGTGTAGTTGTCTGAATGTTGCACAAGTCTACAGTTGTCTGATTTATTAAAACGTTTTCGTTATCTTGATAACCATCTCTACATGTGTGCAGACATATAAGCTGCGTGAGATCAGTGGCATTTGGTACTCTCGAATCTTCAAGGAATATGACCTGGACAAAATCGCTAGTGCCTGTTACAGAAAATGGACTCTGTCCACAGACTGCGTGTCATATCATCATCCTAATCCTTGCAGCGGATTTTGGCTCCTGTATCTGGATCCATAGGGTAAATTGGTGAAAATCGAGAATATACTGCAGCAAGGAGTGCTTCAATGGCTTATTGGGGCTGACAATCAATTGGAGGTGTAGTTATACTAGCATATCTGACAGTACAATCGCCGGCCGGAGTGGCCGTGCGATTCTAAGCGCTACAGTCTGCAGCCGAGCGACCGCTACGGTCGCAGGTTCGAATCCCGCCTCAGGCATGGATGTGTGTGATGTCCTTAGGTTAGTTAGGTTTAATTAGTTCTAAGTTCTAGGCGACTGATGACTTCAGAAGTTAAGTCGCATAGTGCTCAGAGTCATTTTTGAACAGTACAATTAACACATTTCAGACGTGCTGTCTCTATAAGAGTGAAGAGTCGACAGAAACAAGGAACTAAGGAACTGAGTCCACTGTTGGGAGCCTTTTCGGATACTTCATCATGTCTTCCTTCCGGCAAGGATTGAAGTACCTAGCGCTAAGTAGAATAATTACCTTTTTTATGGGGCGTGCTCCTAACCCCATATTTCCACACAAATTCTAGATGAAATAGGCTAAATTATACCGTGTCTGTAGTACACTACTGGCCATTAAAATTGCTACACCAAGAAGAAATGCAGATGATAAACGGGTATTCATTGGACAAATATATTATACTAGAACTGACATGTGATTACATTTTCACGCAATTTGGGAGCATAGATCCTGAGAAATCAGTACCCAGAACAACCACCTCTGACCGTAATAACGGTCTTGATACGCCTGGGCATTGAGTCAGAGCTTGGATGGCATGTACAGGTACAGCTGCCCATGCAGCTTCAACACGGTACCACAGTTCATCAAGAGTAGTGACTGGCGTATTGTGAGGAGCCAGTTGCTCGGCCACCATTGACCAGACGTTTTCAGTTGGTGAGAGACCTGGAGAATGTGCTGGCCAGGGCAGCAGTCGAGCATTTTCTGTATCCAGAAAGGCCTGTACAGGACCTGCAACATGTGGTCGTGCATTATCCTGCTGAAATGTAGGGTTTCGCAGGGATCGAATGAAGGCTAGAGCCACGGATCGTAACACATCTTAAATGTAACGTCCACTGTTCAAAGTGCTGTCAATGCGAACAAGAGGTGACCGAGACGTGTAACCAATGGCACCCCATACCATCACGCCGGGTGAAACACCAGTATGGCTATGACGAATACACGCTCCCAATGTGCGTTCACCGCGATGTCGCCAAACACGGATGCGACCATCATGATGCTGTAAACAGAACCTGGATTCATCCGAAAAAATGACTTTTGCCATTCGGGCACCCAGATTCGTCGTTGAGTACACCATCGTAGGCGCTGCTGTCTGCGATGCAGCGTCAAGGGTAACCGCAGCCATAGTCTCCGAGCCGACAGTCCATGCTGCTGCAAACGTCGTCGAACTGTTCGTGCAGATGGTTGTTGTCTTTCAAACGTCCCCATCTGTTGACTCAGGGTTCGAGACGTGGCTTCACGATCCGTTACAGTCATGCGGATAAGATGCCTGTCATCTCGACTGCCAGTGATACGAGGCCGTTGGGATCCAGCACGGCGTTCCGTATTACCCATCTGAATCCACCGATTCCATATGCTGCTAACAGTCATTGGCTCTCGACCAAAGCGAGCAGCAATGTCGCGGTACGATAAACCGCAATCGCGATAGGCTACAATCCGACCTTTGTCAAAGTCGAAACGTGATGGTACGTATTTCTCCTCCTTACACGAGGTATCACAACAACGTTTCACCAGGCAACGCCGGTCAACTGCTGTTTGTGTATGAGAAATGGGTTGGAAACTTTCCGCATGTCAGTACGTTGTATATGTCGCCACCGGCGCCAGCCTTGTGTGAATGCTCTGAAAAGCTAATTATTTGCATATCACAGCATCTTCTTCCTGTCTGTTAAATTTCGCGTCTGTAGCACGTCATCTTCGTGATGTAGCAATTTTAATGGCCAGTAGTGTATTTATCTTCAGCAGTCGACATATTAGTGATGTGAAGTAAAATATAAAATTCGTCGAGATAATGTCTACAACTGTCTGTTAAAGAAGACATCATCTGAACTAGTGCGTTAGAGGAAAAATGGTATGGTAGGCCGTCGGCTCTCCAAGTATGGACGTATTTCACTGAATCAATGTGGATATGATTGGATTCCCTTACACACCAGATGATGCAATGTGTATTCCGTAATCGGGCATGTATGTTAAACGAGTAAAGTACAGCCTGAGGACTACTGTAATCTTTCATGCAATAAAACACATCGCGGCTGTGTGCCTCCGATATATCATCGTTCACAACGACGGGTAGGGCAAGTTTGATTGTATGACTTACATATATACAAATCTGAAAGGAAAAAGTCAAAAAGAAGAATTATTTTTAATTACGATGAAATGAATACCTTTAGCTGCATACAGGCGTTGATATAAGTCAATGGGAACAGTTGATAATTTGTGAACTCGAATCTGGGATCTCTTTCTTACATGGCAGACGCTCTATCCATTTTTCTTTTTTCCTCCCATTTTGTTCGGTATCGTTCGTTGCGTTTGGTCTGGACGGACGTCTTAGGACATCCATTCAAGTTGATCGTTGTTCCCTTTACTCAGTTTTTTTTATTACAGAGGGCTAGCGCCTCTCTGACCAAACACTCTGAACTACCGTGTCGGCAACACAGAGGATAGTGCGACTGCTGGGACTTATCTCTGGCACGCCTCCCGTGAGATCCACATTCGCAACATATTGTCCCGCACTATATTCATAGTGCCCCTGCCTATCATACTCACTAGTCGCGGCTTTACTGAATATTGTCTATACATACAGCTAGATTCATATTCCGCAAGCCACCGCATGATGCAAGGCGGAGTTCAAATGGCTCTGAGTACTATGGGACTTAACATCTGAGGTCGTCAGTGCCCTATAACTTAGAACTACTTAAACCTAACTATCCTAAGGACATCACACACATCCATGCCCGAGGCAGGACTCGAACTTGCAACCGTAGCAGTCGCGCGGTTCCGGACTGAAGCGCCTAGAACCGCTCGGCCACCGAGGCCGGCTGCAAGGCGGAGTGTTCCTCGCACCGATGTCAGGCATTTCCTTTCCTATTCCACACACAAATGGAGCGAGTGAAAAAGTGTCCACGTGTCTCCGTGCGAGCCCTAATTTCTCTTATCTTCATAGTCCTTACGCGAAATGAGCGTCAGCGGCAGTAGAATCATTCTGCAGTGAGCCTCAAACTCCGGTTCCCTAAATTTTCTCAGTAGTGCCTCGCGACAAGAACGTTGTCTTCCCTCCAGAGATTACCACTGAGTTCACGAAACATTTAATCTCCGTAATATTTGCGTTCTGATCGAATGTACCGGTAAAAGATCTAGCAGCATCCGTCAGAACTGCTCCTGTGTCTTCCTTTCATCCGACCTGGTGTAGATCTGAAACATTCGAGCAGGACTCAGGACTGGATCACACTAGTGTTGTAAACGCGGTCTCCTTTGTGGATGCGCTACAATTTCCTAAAGTTCTCCCAGTAAAACGAAGTCGATCATTCTTCTTTCCTACTACTGTCCTTACGTGCTCGTTCCATTTCATATCGTTTTGCAATCTTGTGCCTATAGTTCAGCCGTCGTAGGTTGATCTCTGACCATTGCAGTGGGATGGGCCAACGATGGTGATCTTGTAAACGTCTCGATGGCAACGCCTGTGTGTTATCCCAGCTCTGTAGACGAGTGCTAGTCACAGGGTGCCAAACTTCAAGCGGGTCGAGTGTGCGGGCCGTGGGCGGGACAAGGCTCCGCCCGTAACATCTTCGTTCGTTCCTTCCAGAAAGTACTCGGTACAGCGCAACATTTCATTTAGTATTCTGGTGCGACATTTTGCGCTCGGCACAACTATCTTTGGGTTAAATTTTTATACATCGGTATCGCACTTTCAGGCATTTTAGCACAACAAACCGAGAAGAAAAGGACCTCTCTTGAATAGATCTTTAATGCGCTGTAGCACTGAAACTCCATATTTGAGGAATAGGCAAGTGTAAATACGAAGTCCACCAAATATGGCACGATAGGTTCGGGAACTGTGAAATCGAGATTGTACTGTACGATGTGCTTTTGTTACGCAGTCTGAGCATAGGGCACGTTACCTAATTAGCCAGTTACATTGAGCGTAGCACACGTGATCTGTTCACACACAAATTAAAATATATAGAGTACAGAAATAAGTAGAGCTACGCCTTCATATATAATTTTGGTTCTGCCTTTTTTTAGTCAGGGTTGTGGTTAGACTGGGATGTAAGACGACATCTTAAATTGATGTGAATGAAGCAATCACAGTGCTACTCTTGTTTGAGAGAAATGTATGGCTGTTTTATTCCGAATATGTCGTGGTTTCCGCATCACGATTTCCGAGGGTATGGTACAGCTTGGATGCAACAACAAAACTTAATCTTAGAACATTAAAGGGGCGGGCGACATTGTGACATTGTTACTAAACCGTTCTAACTACTCCATATTTTATTCAAAGGAAATCATAATTTACAGTTTATGCATTAGTTAATTACAAGGTCTTCGGTGGTACATCACAAACAAAATAAGTACAAAATGTCCTATTTTACACCCTATACTGACAATTGTACTGCTTAAAATGTTGGCGGGTACCACGAATTGGTGCCAATTGGAATCTTAAATTCTAGGAGGGTTTAGTGATCTAGGGTTAAATTGCTCGGAATGAAGCAGTGACTTTTATGGTCTTTGTTGATACAAATACATGGCTATTGTTCTACGGATATATTGCGATATCCAGGTGTGTGGTTAAGCTGTGGCTGGGACATAAGAGCAAGGCTTGAATTGGCAGAAAAAATCTGGTTGTGGTGACAGATTGATCTGTAACGTAACCAGAGGTCTAGGTTAGGTTGGAATGCAACAGTTTGGTTGTGAGTCGGCGAAGCCAACGACTGTGACAGCAAAGAACTCGATTGTGGTGACAGATTGATCTGTAGCGTAGTCAGAGATTTAGGTTAGGTTGGAATGCAACAATTTGGTTGTGAGTTGGCGAAGACAACGAATGTGAAATAAAAAATCTGGTTGTGGTGACAGACTGATATGTAGCGTAGTCAGAATTCTAGGTTAGGTTGGAATGTAACGGTTTTGGTTGTGAGTTTTGGAAGCCAATGAATTCGCAGAAAATCTAGTTGTGGTGACAGACTGAGCTGTGGCGTAGCCATAGGTCTAGGTTAGGTTGGCAATCAACTGTTTGGTTGTGAATTGGCGTAGCGAAATTTGGGAAAAGAAAACACAAGAAAGGCCGTGAAATCGTACGAAACTGCGTGTTCGATGAAATTCGGCGAGGGTCGAAGAAATGCTTCTTGAGCCCGTTGTATTTCGGACCAAGGAAGCGCTGTTCAGAATAATAAAAGATCATACCTGGGACGACGAAGGTTTTTAGCACCTTAAAGTGAACCATAGTCTGAACTTCATAGATACGAAAGATCGTTCCGTTCACACACAGAAAGTGGATAGAATGTGGGGACTTCAGATATGCCATACCACGTTTTGACAGAAAGACCAAACATTTCGCGGCTTACTTAGCTGAGTGTCGGGAACATCGCCAGAAAGAAATATTACCTCACATTTTTTTTGTTGAAGGGGGTGAACTTTACCGGCCCAGCGAAATTGTAATGCAATAATTCTTTCGGAGAATGTTGCAAGCACGACTAACGACGACAGTTCTGTGCCATTCCGGGAAGCCGGCGCCTTTAATTTGCCCAACAGTACAGGTATGTTACAACATCACTTTGCTTGGTACTACACATGTTGTACATTACAACGGAATATCGACTTTTTTCTGTTTCAGTCTTATAATTTTTTCTCGTTTGTAGGTTCATACATTGCAAATATCATGATACGGTTGGTCGATTACATAACGTGTAATGTGCTCTCATTGAGCGTTCTGATTGCCTGAGGAAACCACATGTCCTGTGTCCAGGTTGGATAATTTCCAAGAATGAATACCTATCGACGTCGCTGGGTCTAAACGATACATATCGCACGTGCGATCGTAAATCGATCATGCAACTCCACCGGCGGGCGTTATGAGTATGTTTACGGTGGTCACTACAGCAATGACAAAAGAAGAGCGTTACAAAAATACTTGCAATTGCAAAGGAGACGACTTATCTTACTCGTCGTCGGTGTTGTCGTCATGTTAAAGACCATTCGATGGTCTGGATGGATAATTTGAAAGAGTCGAACCATGTATTCTTCCAGATACTCTTTCGTTTTCCGCATTGTCCGCAATGAAATTGTAACGGTATTTCAGCATCGAAACTGTTCGTACGAAGTTTTACGCACTTCGCACCACCACGGTCTACCAAGTCCCTTCATCCCTCATTGGTGGTACTCCATATTTGCGACAAAAAGTCAAACAATTTTCTACGCTGGATAAACATGGATTTAGATTTTTCCATGTGAAAGAATCCGCCGAAGAAACATCAAGACCACCAGAGATCCTACTCACTAACGACATAAATCGTCTGGGTTTCCCTAGCAACTCACAAATAGTTCGCGGAGGTATATAATTTAGAGCAACTACGGGATCAACGGGAAACAGATAAAAATGACGATCACAAAGAATTGATCACAACGCCCGCCATTGGAGTCTCATTATCGGTTTACGATCGTACGTTCGATATGTATCGTTTGGACCCAGCGACTTCGGTAGGTAATCGTTCTTGGAAATTACCCAACGTTGTGTAACAATAGCACGTCGTACAGCGCAATCTCGATTTCACAGATTCCGAAGTTATCGAGCCGTAATTGGTGTGTAGTGACCTATTTCTGACAATCGATCCCTGCATGTGTACAGTGCTTCATAAATATTCCGTGAAGTGTTAATTTACGTGCAGTGATATAGTTATTCTTTGACTTAGCCTTTGTTAGTTATTCCGTGCTGTTCATGTCTACACAATTCATTCATGTGCGTAGTGTTAAGTTATTGCTAAATATATGTGGGAATAAAGGAACTGTTTTCTTCAACACCCACAGGTGGAATCGTATTTATACTTGCTTGTTCTGTAAGTATGCACTTTCAATAGTACAATGCATTAAATATCTCTCCAATAGACGTCCTTTTTTCTAGGTTTCCTGTAAGTGCGATACCGATATATAAAAATTCGACACTCTCTTCATTTCGGCAGAATCGTGGTGTTAACTCTGTTTACCCTTCGCTACTTGTTCGTGATATGGAGGATGTTCACAGATCCAGTGGATGTCTGCACAAAAAGAGGCATCTAGCGATCCTTCGTCACAAGCCTTTAAAAATGAATGGCAATGACAGAAGAGAGGGATGAGAATTCTCAATATATATTATGTAGGCGCAAAAGCGACGGTTACTCCAGATTTGCTAGGAAACGATATTACAATATCATGCAGAAAGAATTTGGTGACTTAGCTGACAGCGAAAGAGTTAAGACTTACAACGATCAACAGATGGGATTCATCGTTCAGTACATCAAGAATCAATTTGTATTAAATATGAAGGCATGCAGCACGTAAAGATGTTGGTGGTGTGAATAGAAAATTTATGATGTCGCGCACATAATTCCATTATAACTTGCAACGGTTTTCGATGAAATTGAACGGAGAGTATGGAGACTATATATAATACTGCAAAGTACGTTAGTTAAGTCAAGGGGCAAGCATGGAACGATTTTCCGATTTAAAACTCGTTACTGTTGAATTTATGAAGGAAAAAGGAGTGCGGGAACGGAAATTAGAACATCCGGAATGGACTGCAGATCTCACATTTAAGTGGATTTAAGTGCACACTGTCCACATCGTAAGGCGAGAAAGGACTTATTTCTGATTTACTGAGAATGCACGTAAAAGAAAAATCACGTTGTAGAAGAGGCACATTTTCACAAACACAGTCCAATTCTCTATGCTCACTGCCGTTAAAGAAAAGGCGAAGCTTGGAGAATTCATTGTGGCCTTGAAAGAATTACAAAGATAGGTTCCTAAACATTTTGAGAACATCTTACATCAGTTTTTGAGCTGCTTTCGAGACCATTTGTCGTTTCAGTTGAAAGTGTTTCTTTACACGTGCATATGTAACTGACTGATTAGCAAGGCAATTCCCATTTTAATGACAATTCCTTTTACGTTAAAACTGTCCATGTCGTCTACGTTTGTTTCCTCAGGTAGAGTTCCACGTTTCGATAACGAGGTTGCAAAAATGCTTCAATATTTCGATCGACATACATAAAAGACCTTTTCGATTATGTGGCATCTTGAGCGCGAAAATCTGTGAAATTGTCTGCGTCTGTCCATATGCAGACAGTTTGTACCAGACAAAAATTATGTCCTCAGCACGCCAAAAATATTTAAATAATACCGAAAATTTGTGTTATTTCTGATCTATGTTACCGAGAAATCTTAAATATAAAACCAAGTCCTATCCAGGGCGAGTGCACTGCCATTTATGTGTGGCGCATTCACAGGTTCCCTTCTTGCCCCTCCTCACACTCAGACACCGTGGCGTGGCGGTGAGGAAAGTGTGCAACGAGGCTGAGCACTATGGCACTTGTACCAGGGCACTTCCCGTGAGCCTAAATCTTGACTGCCCTGCTACAGACAGTAACTGTTTTCGCCAGAAGCCATTTGCATTTCATACTTGGAAGCTGGCAACGGTGCTGCGAGCTGTCAGGGATCTTCTTACGCTGTCTTTATTGCAGGTTTTAATCGACGTGACTGTGTAAAGCTGCACACTGCTAATACTACTGCTAATACTGTGTTACAACGTTACACAGTTGTTTTTCCTACTCATCTGCACTGATGTATATTTTTCTGCCTTTAGAGCACTTTTTTATTCGTCACACGAAATGTAAATTCTGTCCAAGTTATCTTACACCCTTCTACAGTCACTTAACAAGACCTTCACGTGTACCACAGCATCATCAGCAAACAACCGAAAACTGCTGCTCGCTCTTGTTCGATACTTTTCACTTGGTCTCTCCATTTATTTTTCTGTTTTTATTTTTTGTGGATGTTTTCTTCTTATGGTCATGAAAGGAAGGTCAGGGTTTAACACCCTATCGGCAATGAGGGCAGCTACATGACCAGATGGGGAAGAATCCCATCCATTGCGTTAAGTGGTTTGGAAAACTGACAAAAATCTAAACAGATTTATTTAGGGAAAGGGCCCGCCTTGAGCAAGATACAATTTTTATATTTTCTTTTTACTTCCCTGACATGTTTCACTGAAGTTTCAGCATATTCAGTGGGGTTAATTGTTTGTGTATAGTGGTTTATTTAGGAACTTTAGTAGTCTTCAACCGGTGTTCTTGGTGTTTTCTGGTGAAATAATTTCAGAAGAACCTTTTGGGAACTGTTTTCAGCTCCGTTACTGTGTCATTAGACGTTTGATTCTCTTTCTGTATTAGTCTTTTGTTATATTCACATTTGTTGTTTATTAGTACTGTTAATAATAGTAATTACTTCCCTTGTAGAGTAAGTTTGTGATTATTGTAGTCAGGTTTTTAACATCTTCTTATTGTAGTAGCGGAACTTAGAAAAAGTAAAATTTTACCATGAGTGAGAAGTGTGGGCTTTGCCGTAGGTTCGTGAGTAGTGGATTGCGGTGTGAGACTTGTTCGAAGTATTTTCACTGGGGGGAATGCAGTGGGGAAGCCAGTGGGCATTCTGGTGAGATCCTCTCCTGGAACTGCAGGTTATGTAGCAAGAGTAAGTTGATAGAGGAGCAGGAGCGTAAGATCTGTGCCCTTCAGGTGCAGTTGAAAAACGCACAGGAGGAGCTAGATAGGATGAGGAGGGAGAAGGGGGTTGGGGAATGGGAGCTGGCTGTTGGCAAGAGATCTGCTAGGAGAAGAAGATTTTCAGATAGTTTTACTATTGGTGTTTACAATAGATATGACCAATTGTCAGAGTCTAGTGGAGAGGAATCTCTAGTAGCTGTAGATGTAGGAAGTATGCAGCAGACCTCAGTGGTTACTGTGCCTAGAACAGTTGCAAAGTCGAAGAGGAAGAAGAAGGTTCTGCTGTTAGGTAGTTCTCATGGCAGAGGTGTAGGCCAGCAGTTGCAGGAAGTGCTGGGGAGTGAGTACCAGGTCACCAGCATTGTGAAGCCTAATGCAGGGTTGGCTCAGGTGACTGTTAACATAGGGGGGTTATGTAGGGATTTTACTAAAGAGGATCAGGTAGTGATTGTGGGTGGGGCTGGTAATAGTATTGGTAGGGATGGGGAGTATAACATAGATGGTGACCTGGAAAAGATAGCCACTCAGACTGGCAACACGAATGTGCATTTCGTGGAACTGTTTCAATGTCACGATCTGCCTCATCTTAATACAGCCGTCAGGCGTAATAACATGAGACTTGGGGGTGCGCTGATGACAGAAAGCATGGGTCACATTTCAGTGGTGTCGGTGGAGTCTATCAGCAGGACGGGTTTCACTAGACATGGCCTGCACCTCAACAGGTATGGGAAGGGGAGGTTGGCAAAGCTTATAGGTGACAGCATAGGTGGGGTTGGTAGGATCACTCATGGGAAAATGCCTGCAGTAGTGGGTGTTAGAGCTGCACCTTTTTTAGATTGAAGTCAGCTGATAGGAATTCCTGCTTAGGGGAAGTCTCTCTAACAAGGGAATCACTTTTGACAAAGCTTAGGTATGCAAGTAATGAGGGAATTAGTATATTTCATCAAAATATACAAGGTATTAGAGATAAAGTTGGTGAACTGCTTATAGATGTTGACTCTGAAATTATTGGTATATCTGAACACTTCTTAAATATGGAGGCTTCCTTTACCAGGATACAGGTTGGCTGGCAGCTTTTCGAGGAGCTCTTTGCGGTGTGGGGGAGTAGCCATGTATGTGATAAACGGCATCCCATTTGAGTCAATTGATGTTTCAAAGTACTGCACTGAAAAGGTGTTTGAATGTTGTGCAGCTGTGGTTAAATTTAACGGAGCTAAATTTCTAACTGTTGTTATTTATAGATCCCCAGACTCCGATTTCACAACATTTTTGTTAAAGCTAGAGGAGGTTCTTGGTTCACTTTATAGGAAATTCAAAAAGTTAGTTATATGTGGTGACTTCAATATTAATTGTATAAGTGATTGTGCAAGGAAGAGGATGCTGGTAGACCTCTTTAATTCATATAATCTTATGCAAACCGTGTTCTTTCCAACGAGAGTGCAAGGGAACAGTAGAACAACCATAGACAACATTTTTGTTCATTGCTCATTACTAGAAGGGCATTCTGTTAGCAAAAAGGTGAATGGTCTTTCAGATCATGATGCACAAATTTTAACTTTAAAAGATTTTTGTGCTGCAACACGTGTTAAATATAGTCATCAGCTGTTCAGGAAAGCTGATCCAGTTGCTGTAGAGACCTTTGTAAACCTTATAAAGGAAGAAGAGTGGCAAGATGTTTATAGCGCTGATACAGTAGACGATAAAAATAATGCTTTTCTCAAGACTTTTCTCATGCTCTTTGAAAGTTGCTTTCCGTTAGAACGTTTAAAACAGGGTACTGACACAAACAGGCAGCCTGGGTGGCTGACTAGAGGGATAAGAATATCTTGTAGAACAAAGTGGCAATTATATCAAAACGTTAGAAACAGTCAAAAGCTAAATGCAGCAGCCCATTACAAACAGTACTGTAAGGTGCTTAAAATGTTATTAGGAAGGCAAAAAGTATGTGGTATGCAGATAGAATAGCTAAGTCTCAGGATAAAATTAAAACCATATGGTCAGTCGTAAAGGAAGTTGCTGGTCTGCAGAGACAGGTCGAGGATATAGAATCAGTGCGTAGTGGGAATGTCCGTGTTACTGATAAGTCGTATATATGTACAGTATTTAATAATCACTTTCTGAATATAGCAGGTGAACTAAATAGAAACCTAGTTCCAACAGGGAATCATATAGCGCTCTTAGAAAAAAGTGCTCAGAGACTGTTACCTGAAATGCTCCTCCATGGTACTGACAAGAGGGAGATTGAGTTAATAGTTAAATCACTAAAGACCAAGAACTCTCATGGATATGACGGGGTATCTAGCAGAATACTGAAGTATTGTTCTATGTATGTTAGCCTAGTTCTCAGCCATATCTGTAACTTTTCCTTTAGGAGTGGTCGGTTTCCTGACCGATTAAAGTACTCGGTAGTGAAGCCACTTTATAAAAAGGGAGACATTGATAATGTTGACAATTTTAGACCTATTTCTATGCCATCGGTGTTGCTAAAGTTATCGAGAAGGTTGTATATACAAGGTTACTGGAGCATTTAAATTCACATAATTTGCTGTAAAATGTTCAGTTTGGTTTTAGAAATGGTTTAACAACTGAAAATGCTATATTCTCTTTTCTCTGTGAGGTTTTGGACGGATTAAATAAAAGGTTGCGAACGCTAGGTGTTTTCTTTGATTTAACGAAGGCTTTTGACTGTGTTGACCACAAAATATTACTGCAGAAGTTGGACCATTATGGAGTAAGGGGAGTAGCTTGCAATTGGTTCGCCTCTTACTTTAAGAACAGAAAGCAGAGGGTAATTCTCCGCAGTATTGAGAGTGGTAGTGATGTTCAGTCTCAATGGGGCACTGTTAAGTGGGGCGTTCCCCAAGGGTCGGTGCTGGGCCACTGCTGTTTCTTATTTATACACTCCTGGAAATTGAAATAAGAACACCGTGAATTCATTGTCCCAGGAAGGGGAAACTTTATTGACACATTCCTGGGGTCAGATACATCACATGATCACACTGACAGAACCACAGGCACATAGACACAGGCAACAGAGCATGCACAATGTCGGCACTAGTACAGTGTATATCCACCTTTCGCAGCAATGCAGGCTGCTATTCTCCCATGGAGACGATCGTAGAGATGCTGGATGTAGTCCTGTGGAACGGCTTGCCATGCCATTTCCACCTGGCGCCTCAGTTGGACCAGCGTTCGTGCTGGACGTGCAGACCGCGTGAGACGACGCTTCATCCAGTCCCAAACATGCTCAATGGGGGACAGATCCGCAGATCTTGCTGGCCAGGGTAGTTGACTTACACCTTCTAGAGCACGTTGGGTGGCACGGGATACATGCGGACGTGGATTGTCCTGTTGGAACAGCAAGTTCCCTTGCCGGTCTAGGAATGGTAGAACGATGGGTTCGATGACGGTTTGGATGTACCGTGCACTATTCAGTGTCCCCTCGATGATCACCAGTGGTGTACGGCCAGTGTAGGAGATCGCTCCCCACACCATGATGCCGGGTGTTGGCCCTGTGTGCCTCGGTCGTATGCAGTCCTGATTGTGGCGCTCACCTGCACGGCGCCAAACACGCATACGACCATCATTGGCACCAAGGCAGAAGCGACTCTCATCGCTGAAGACGACACGTCTCCATTCGTCCCTCCATTCACGCCTGTCGCGACACCGCTGGAGGCGGGCTGCACGATGTTGGGGCGTGAGCGGAAGACGGCCTAACGGTGTGCGGGACCGTAGCCCAGCTTCATGGAGACGGTTGCGAATGGTCCTCGCCGATACCCCAGGAGCAACAGTGTCCCTAATTTGCTGGGAAGTGGCGGTGCGGTCCCCTACGGCACTGCGTAGGATCCTACGGTCTTGGCGTGCATCCGTGCGTCGCTGCGGTCCGGTCCCAGGTCGACGGGCACGTGCACCTTCCGCCGACCACTGGCGACAACATCGATGTACTGTGGAGACCTCACGCCCCACGTGTTGAGCAATTCGGCGGTACGTCCACCCGGCCTCCCGCATGCCCACTATACGCCCTCGCTCAAAGTCCGTCAACTGCACATACGGTTCACGTCCAGGCTGTCACGGCATGCTACCAGCGTTAAAGACTGCGATGGAGCTCCGTATGCCACGGCAAACTGGCTGACACTGACGGCGGCGGTGCACAAATGCTGCGCAGCTAGCGCCATTCGACGGCCAACACCGCGGTTCCTGGTGTGTCCGCTGTGCCGTGCGTGTGATCATTGCTTGTACAGCCCTCTCGCAGTGTCCGGAGCAAGTATGGTGGGTCTGACACACCGGTGTCAATGTGTTCTTTTTTCCATTTCCAGGAGTGTATAAATGATATGCCTTCTAATATTACAGGTGATTCAAAAATATTTCTGTTTGCTGATGACACCAGCTTGGTAGTGAAGGATCTTGTGTGTAATATTGAAACAGTAACAAGTAATGTAGTTCATGAAATAAGTTCGTGGCTTGTGGAAAATAATTTGATGCTAAATCACAGTAAGACTCAGTTTTTACAGTTTCTAACTCACAATTCAACAAGAACCGATATTTTGATCAGACAGAATAGGCATATTATAAGCGAGACGGAACAGTTCAAATTCCTAGGCGTTCGGATAGATAGTAAGCTGTTGTGGAAAGCCCATGTCCAGGATCTTGTTCAGAAGCTAAATGCTGCTTTATTTACCATTAGAACAGTTTCTGAAATAAGTGACACTTCAACACGAAAAGTAGTCTACTTCGCATATTTTCATACGCTTATGTCGTATGGTATTATTTTTTGGGGTAATTCTTCTGATTCAAAAAGGGTATTTTTGGCTCAAAAACGGGCTGTTCGAGCTATATGTGGTGTAAGTTCGAGAACGTCTTGTCGACCCCTATTCAAAAATCTGGGAATTCTGACATTGCCCTCACAGTATATATTTTCTTTAATGTCGTTTGTTGTTAGCAATATTAGCCTATTCCCAAGAGTTAGCAGCTTTCACTCAGTTAATACTAGGCAGAAATCAAATCTGCATGTAGAATGCACTTCCTCGACTCTTGTGCAGAAAGGAGTGCAGTATTCTGCTGCATCCATTTTCAATAAGCTACCACAAGAACTCAAAAATCTTAGCAGTAGCCCAAACTCTTTTAAGTCTAAACTGAAGAGTTTCCTCATGGCTCACTCCTTCTATTCTGTCGAGGAGCTCCTGGAAGAGCTAAAGAATTAAGCAAATTCCAGTGTTACATTGTTGATTTTCTTCATTTAAACTTACGAGTTGTCACCTGAATATGTTTTTTTATACTTCATTTTATCTGTTTCTAATATCGTGTTATAATTTCATGTATTGACTCGTTCCATGACCATGGAGACTTCTCCTTAATTTGGTCCCACGGAACAATAAATAAGCCGGCCGCGGTGGTCTAGTGGTTCTAGGCTCGCAGTCCGGAACCGCGGGACTGCTACGGTCGCAGGTTCGAATCCTGCCTCGGGCATGGATGTGTGTGATGTCCTTAGGTTAGTTAGGTTTACGTAGTTCTAAGTTCTAGGGGACTGATGACCACAGAAGTTAAGTCCCATAGTGCTCAGAGCCATTTGAACAATAAATAAATAAATAAATAAAATAGTTTTATTATCTTACCATAAAAAAACAGGAAAAAATGCTCTTTACTACTTGTACACAAAAATTTCTGTTTTTGAGACAAAATTTACAAATTTGAAAGACAGACAAAGTTTTGTGTTTACAGGATGAACATTAATAAAACAGACAAACTGCAGGGACGAAATCCTGACTGAAAACGTCCTATGAATATGTACTCAGAAATGCTTTGTTGCCATGGTACATGACGCTGACGAATAAAAGTTCCTCTGACATCATGTTGTGTCTGCATCCAATAGATGATTATGCAGATGGATGATTCTAGTTCTGGTAAAGGTTACATCGTCGGTAAAGAGGACTGATGAACTAAATCCCATAATTGTGATGGTCAGGTGCAGAAAGCACGGACAACGTCCTTCCCATAGAAGGAAATCCGCTGCTGACAATCCTTGCACTCACTGCTAATACTATGTTGGTGGCCACTTGCTAGGAGTTTGTACTAGGGTTAGTCCCAATATCCTGTAGAACCCAGTCCTTCAAATCTGGCGTACGCCCTTACTGCCCCCTCCCTGCTCGTTTGTTTGTCTGTCTGAAAGGATTCATAATCACACAAACACTGTGGTTAGTGTCTGTGAGGGTACTTGTTTTGGTACAGCCGTGCTGCCTCTCGACCGTTTCCATCTGCTTGGCCGCACAAAAACACCATCTCCACTTGTTCTCGGCATGAATACCTGACCACTCTACTGCTTAAAGTACGCTGTGCCGATCTCACAGCCTAAAACACACGAGGAACATACGGCATATGGTCAGAGGAACTTTCTTTCCACCTACCATGGCAACGATGCGTGTTCGTAAGACCTTTTTCCCACCATTTCCATTCAGAAATCCACTCGTGCAGTTTGTTGGTTTTATTAATGATCGATCATCTTCTATACGTTGTTAGCACATGCTGTGGTTTTCCTGGAAAAGGCGGACCTTCTTCAAAAACAAGCCTGTCTGTAATCAAACTTGCACAGAAGAGCTTCAATTACAAGATGAGAAAATCTAAAGTTTAATTACCAGCCGTAGATTTTGACTATCATCCCACATCATACACGGCCGAAAAAAATTAGTATGCCCCTTTAGAAGTTCCTTATTCACTCATGATCTATTGTTGCAACGATGTATATAGAGTACCTTATCAATAGCACAAGCAGTTCTCAGGTACTAGGTATCGACTCATGCTGAAACACCTATAATAGTACGTGGTGTAACCTCCACGGGCGGCAATACAAGCGCTAATTCTGGCATCCAGTCGATTGTACAAACGGCGAATACTGTCCTGGCATACGTTATGCCGCGCTGCTCAACCTGTTCATGTAGTTCTGTAAGAGTTGTTGTTGGTTGATGAGTCGCAGAGTCACTTCTGGTCCCATCATGTCCCATACGTGCTTGACTAGAGACAAGTCTGGAGATCGAGTTGGCCAGGAAAGTCGCTGCAGGTCTTGCAGAGCATGTTAAGTTTCATGGGCACAGTGTGGGCGAGCATTATCCTGTTGGAACATCACATCACCTTGCTGTTGCAAGAACAGCAAAAGAACGGATCTAACAACATTCGGCGCGAACCGAGCGATCGTTAGCATCCCCTACAGAAACACAAAGGTCAGCGAGAGTTGTAGCTGTACGATCTGCCATGCTGCCCTTAACAACACGACGATCCTGGTGGGCGTCTGTGCTGCATGGACTTCCAGAACCTTGTCTGTGGACATGTGAATGTTCACGAGACCACTGATAACAGCTTCGTTGCACAACTGAAGCAGCATATCCCACTTGTGTGACAATTCTCCGAAAGAACCATTCCGCCGCTCTGAAGACCACAATATGACCCCTCTGAAACTCGCTCAACTGGCTGTAGAAAGCATAAGAAAGTCTCCGTGGCATGGTTGCCTGCTTGCCACACGTTTGCACCACTAAGCCTTCTGGGTAGACACTGATGGCGCTCTGGTAGCTGTGCCACTACGCTATCAGTTGGCAGACGACGTGAAAACCATTATCAGCACATCTACTATCCCCCATGTGGCATATGCCGTCATCTGATCAAAACCGACGTAGTCTTTCGGGGTGTACTAATTTTTTTCCAGCAATATAAATCTACATGGCGAGTTGAAACTCCACTGGCATGAATAATAACTCCATTTGGGACATTTCTACCCTTTGATGGGAACATAGGTGGACTGCTGATGATGTGAATGTGAAGTGGGAACACAAAGGAGTAAAATAAGACCAGGTAGACCTAATATTCTGACAGACAGGAACTGTCAAGCACTACGGAGAGTAGCTGTAAATATCGCATGGAATCAGTGGAAGAAACCACTCATGAGTTCTCAGCTGCTACCAGCAGCCCAGCTAGAAAAATGGGTGTGTATATGGAGTTAAAAGTAATGGGGTACAATGGTCGACCAACACCTCATAAGCTACACATTTCTGTAATCAGTGCTAACTGACACTACAGGTGGTGTAAAGAGCGACGGCACTACACAGTGGATGATTGGAAACAAGTGACTGGGAATGACGAATCACGCTATACATTGACGTAATCCGATGGAAGGGTTTGGGTTTAATGAATGCATGGAAAACTTTACTTGACATCGTGTGTAGTGCCAACAGTAAAGTACAGAAGATGTAGTCTTACATTATGGGGGTGTTCTTCGTGGCTGGGGAGAAGTCGCCTGATTGCGCTTAAGAAAACAAGAAATGGGGGAAGGATATGAACACATTTTTCATCACTGTGCACTGGGCACACGAGAGGATGAGTTCGGAGACGAATATTATATCAGCACGACAATGCACCCTGTCATAAAGCAGCATCTGTGAGGCAATGGTTTGTGGACAATAACATTCCTGAAATGGATTGGCCTGCCCAGAGTCCCGACCTGAACACACTGAAATACCTTTGGGATGAGTTACAACGTCGACTACCCTCCAGACCCCAGTGCGGAACATTACAAATGGTTCAAATGGCTCTGAGCACTATGGGACTCAACGTCTGAGGTCATCAGTCCCCTAGAACTTAGAACTACTTAAACCTAACTAACGTAAGGACATCACATACATCCATGCCCGAGGCAGGATTCGAACCTACGACCGTATCGGTCGTGCGGGAACATTACAACCTTTCATAAGTTCGGCTTTTGAAGAAAAATGGATTGTTATTACTCCACAGACGTCTAGACATTTCACTGAAAGTGTTCCCAGCCGCAGTTCACGCTGTCATTTGGCAAAAGTTGGACACACACTATATTAATGTCCACCAATAGAGTATATAACCAATAGCGTATATAGCAGTGCAAGGGACCAGTGATCTCCGATGGCTTATTGCAGAGTAATAATGCAATTACGATTTATTCTGGAATGAGATTTTCACTCTGCAGCGGAGTGTGCGCTGATATGAAACTTCCTGGCAGATTAAAAATATGTGCCGGACCGAGATTCGAACTCGGGACCTTTGCCTTTCGCTGGCAAGTGCTCCACCAACTGAGCTACCCAATAGCGACTCACACCCCCTCCTCACAGCTTTACTTCTGCCAGTACCTCGTCCCCCACCTGAAAACTTTACAGAAGCTCTCCTGCGAATCTTGCAGAACTAGCACTCCTGAAAGAAAGGACATTGCGGAGACATGGCTTAGCCACAGCCCTGGGGGATGTTTCCAGAATGAGATTTTCACTCTGCAGTGGAGTGTGCGCTGATATGAAAGTTTCACGATTTATTCTGTTTGTTTCATCCGTTTACTGGGACGTTGTGAAAATACTTTCACAACACAAGGTGGTAATAGCAATCACGAAAACAAACAAAAGAAAATACAGCAAAATGCATCTTCCTGCAGTTGTAGATGTACAGTGATGTGAGTAAAGGGGCAGTGTATGTTCTCGACAACATTAAAATGATCTTTTCTGTCAGTTTATAGCTGATGCAATTGTGGATGTCATATTGAAGATCACTGGTGATGCATGGCAAGACCACTCCCCCCTCTCCCCTCTCTGCTCCTTCCCTCCTCTTTCCTACCCACTTTGCTCTTGTCCAATAGGGATCATTTAATGTCCATGCATGGCGCTCAAAGGATCGTCATGAACCGCTTTCAGAAGAGACTTTTCAACAGTGACAATGACCAGTGTGCTCCAAAACGCTTCTGCATGCACCAGCATTGGGCTCTTTCGGCAGAGAGGCCACAGATCACCATCTATCCCACTTCACAGAGCAGACAAGCCTCCGACCCCCACGTTATATGGAGAGCCTTGGATGTCCAACCATTTAGCGCCTAGTGTTAGTTTCACTTTGCTTCTGCCTTTTTCCGTGGATGCTCACGACAGTAGCACGTGAACATCTGACCAGCTTCGCCGTTTTCGAGAAAAGGCTCTGCGTAATAATCATCTGCCCTTCGTTAAAGTCGCTTACCTCAATGGATTTCCCCATTTGCAGCCCATATCTTCGCTAGGGTGATCTCCCGTCTGTGTCTGCGTAATTTTGTTACCGCGTCACATGCCTGCAGCGCCACCAGGCGTTATCCAAAGTCGCGGTGGGCAGTGATCATAATGTTTTGGCTGATGTATACAACAGTGAAAAAA
This sequence comes from Schistocerca americana, assembly GCF_021461395.2. Taxonomy (NCBI): domain Eukaryota; kingdom Metazoa; phylum Arthropoda; class Insecta; order Orthoptera; family Acrididae; genus Schistocerca; species Schistocerca americana. The sequence goes on from NC_060121.1 coordinate 494,392,465, forward strand.
ATTATCTACTTACAAGGTAGCCAGAAGCAGCCTGAAAAGCTTGTAAGGTAGTTGCAGTGTAGGTTCTGCTGAGAAACAATTATTAAGTAAACAGTTCGATCCATTGCCCCATTTTTGAGTTAATTAGTACTGAAGTTAGCCAATTAGGCAGTTGCTCGAGACTGCGCAGCCTTGGGCTCGGATTCGATCCTTACTACAGTCCCATGTTCAATTTTTATGTCACTCTCTTGTTTGCATTGCACCGAGCGAGGTGGCGCAGTGGTTTGGACTCGGATTCGGGAGGACGACGGTTCAATCCCGTGTCCGGCCATCCTGATTTAGGTTTTCCGTGATTTCCCTAAATCGCTCCAGGCAAATGCCGGGATGGTTCCTTTGAAAGGGCACGGCCGACTTCCTTCCCCATCCTTCCCTGATCCGATGAGACCGATGACCTCGCTGTTTGGTCTCTTCCCCCAAACAACCCAACCCCAACCCAACCCCTTGTTTGCATTTAGGAAACTAAACATAGAACACGTTGGGCGACACCGTCTTTGACACGCCACTTGAATTTGTACGTGCAGCAGCCTAATTGGCTAACTTCAGTGTTAACTATCTCGAAACTGCGCAACGTATCGATTTTTTCGTAACAATTTTTTCTCAGCACAACCTATCCTGCAACACCCTTACAAGCTTTTCAGACTGTTTCTGACCAATATTCTTCAGACTAATACTACTGCGGACCTTTTTTCTGTGCGGTTTATGTACTGAGTGAACATTAATAAAACCGACAAACTGCAGGGATCGATTCGTGACTGGAAATGGAGGAAAAAGTTTCTATGACTTGTTTCCAGAAATGCATTGTTGCCACAGCTTGTGTGTTACAGGCTTTACTATTGATGCAGCGTACTGGAAGCAGCAGAATGGTCCGGTATATTGTTTTCACACTAATACGACTACGGATTTTCTTTTTGAAAATAATTTTCAGAGGTTTTTAAAAAGAAGGTGATCTATATATACAGTATTGCAGAGATACTTTTTTTCTGCGCATACAGCTCTTTCAGTATATACAATATTTGCATGCGTGTAGAGATTAGCACGCAGCTGGTAGAGGAATAAAACCATACGTAGACCCATATACATTCATGTATATGTATTGTGCATAAAATAATATACACAGTTATTGCAAGCACATGGTCATTCACAAAGACAACTACGACAAATGCTTTGTCTCTCTATTCCGTATGCGCACACGCAAATGTCCGCACTCACACATGCACAAACGCAAATAATCTCAAGCAAATAGGGTGAGAATGGAAGGGTCCAATCCCATCTGCGCAGATGAAGCACTGGGGGTCATGGTGTGACAGACCAACTTACAGCTATAGGGCAGGATGTATGTCATGGCCCCAGGATTGAAAGACCACTTGCTGCATCATATGTCGAGAATCATCTGCACCACCTTGCAGGCATTCCTTGTAGTCCTCAAACGTGAGAGCCCGTGACGCTCGCCTTTGAGTGGCATCTACATCAATACGGTACGCATACATTTTGAATCTGAGCCCCACAAATTTTGCAGTCTGTGAGCCACTCGCCTCATCTTTCATCAGACGAATAACCTTCTTGTTCTGAGGTTTTATGCCATAAGGATTATCGGTCCCACATCCACATGAGTCGAATTCCACAGGGTTGCACCTAATTACATCACATGGATCACAGCTTTTCATCCAGTAGACGAAATTGTCTGTTTCTGTGTAAAGTAAAGTTGGCTCAGGGAAGCTTCGTTGTGCAAACTCATAGTGAAATTGGTACATGAGGAGATGGAGAAGTCCAGAACACTCCTACTGATATAGACAGGCTTTGTGAACTCCAATGAAAACAGCCATCTCCACAGTGACTAGTCTTTCATGGAAGATTGTGAACTACTTAAAATTTGTCCTGGGAATGTACTATCTTGTGCAACAGTGCCCATCCCAACAATAAACTAAACAAATTTGGTAGTGGTTTTTAACATTCTACATGGTTTTTCCTAATACAGAATTATTCATTAATACATTCATTAAGATTTTCAAAATCCCACATTGTGAGCGCCCTCTTTTCGGTATTAACATCAATGTACTCCTTGAAGGAGATTCCACAGGTGACTCTAATAAGTCCCCCCCCCCTCCCCCCCCCCCCCCAGACGTGAGACTGCTGGAGGTTTCTGTAATGCAGAATGTAGCCTTGCTTATTCCCCAGCATTGTCATCAGCTTTGGGATGGAACAATATCACAGAAATAAGTGCTTGGCACACAGTGGCAAATCACTGTGCACATCATGCAAAGTGGCAGGATATTTCAAGTCTATCTTCAGGACAAATCGCATGCCAGCATCTACAGCCACATCATTTAGTCTGAAGATTTTATCTTTACACAGCTACTGGAACCCTCCAAATGGCAGAAATAGTTGGATGACGTGCCCATAGAGAGTGTTTATACACAAGTGAAGGATGTGACTCAAATCATCAGCTGACCTGTACTACTCCTTATTCATTCACGGGATATTGGCCTCAGGGTACCAGTGCACACACTGACAAAGCCCCCCACAAATCATGTGTTCGAGAAAAAAGCAACATATCAACATTGATTAACAGTTTGAGATTGGTACATGTGTTTTTCAATGTCACCTCACAAGAAAGTGCGCTGTAATAGATGGCAGGATCCAGGATGTATATGCCCAGACATACGCACTGGAATTTCTCAAAGAAGGCTGTGAGCAGGTGCACATTTGTCTCCATGTACAATTTAGAATGTTCCACCAAACATTCACCATGTGCCTATACTCCACATCCATTATGGCTATGACTGTGAGTTTGCTGGAGAATGTGGTTACATTGGACAATATGGTTCATGGAGTCTCTCCATCGAATTCAGGTATTCTTAAGGAAAGGCCCCCCCTTTTTCACCACAAGTTGAAACTTTGCATCACTGGAATATGCAGCTCTGACGAGATACATGACCTCCTGATGCACTGCCTCAGCCAGTTTACGAAGAGATCCTTGCATAAATCGTAATGAATCCTGGAAGTGGAGCTATATTTTGGATGTGATTCGTCTGGAGAATGAACTGTAGTTTTCTAAATTGTCAGGTATGGCACTGACCTTATCATTCCTCAACACGAAATCATCCAAGTACTGAACTAGGAAGTGAGCATCAAACCCACTTAAATTAAGGAAGAAAAGGGTATGAGTCATGGCAGTTTGCATTTCAAGTCAAATGCATTGTGAGCTGAACCGCAGAACTTCTGTGTTAGATGGCAGTGGTCTCTGTGTGGAGTTTCTGTGTCTCTATCCAGTGGCATCCCACAAATATGATATTCAACATCCTAGTCATAAAAGGCATAACTCTTCTGCAATTTGGTCATTGGAATGTTGTTGTGATAAATTTCATTAACTCTCACTGCAAGTTGCTTGAGCTCAGGAAGCGACCATCTTGCAAGATTATTGTGAATGTATGATTCAGATTGATTGAGACTGGAATCATACGAGCATACAACTTGATACACCACCACATGTGGTACATGTATTCTATAAAAGTCGTGTGAGAGATTGTGTGATCACCTTCACAATGTACACTAGTAAGCATTCAAATGCAGTATATACAACAAAGGGACAGTGTTCCTGCTGGTGGGTCGTTCTTAAATTTGAAGACCCCTTTCTACTGGGTAGGCATTTCCACATGTACCAATTCCTGGCTTGAGTAGTTAGGAAGGTGTCTTTCTAAATACTGAGTGAAAGATGCTTAGTGAAAGAGGTGGGGCATCTGTGGCAAAAAGTCTGGCCCCTTTATTTTTTTTGAATGTTAGGGATTGAAAACTCCTGAAGTCAAGATCGCATATGAAATCTATTTGATTTGGATGGATAATTAGTTTTGGCAAACAATCTAGCCACCTTCATATCGAAGATATAAACAGTTTTTTTCTCATGTTAGCAACATACAACAACGTACATAACTGCATGTAATACTGTAGCAGTCTACAGTGTACTGGTATAATTGTATATTAGTACACTACCTTTTAAGCAGTATCTCGACCTCTATCTACTTTCACTCAGTTTCCCCATTTTATAAATCACCAGAAAGCCTTACAGCATGTGATTCCACAATTCCCACATATGCTAACAATTTCATTGAATGGCATGTGGGTTCCTTCATGCACCTGATAAATATGTTTTAAATTGGCATTGTCCTGTCTGAACACGATAATTAGATCTGCATTATTCCGCACCAACTGCTTTAGAATCCTGGAATCAATCCAGCTCAAATACATGATGTTATCGTTCATATGACGATCGAAACGAAAATATTTGTGTACATGATCATGGTGTTCCCCAAACCTATTGACAAATATGAACACATTGTTTGGCTTTGCTTTCTCAGAGGGTGGGATACCACTGCTTTCACTAAATGTCTGTTAGTTAATTCTATCAACAACATGTAAAATCTATTTTAATAGCTGGTATTTGGGCTGAAGAATAGATTTTGGAAATATATATGCATGTCAGAAGCGAATACCTTCAGGCTGTGTTAACAGTGACAGAACAAGGCTAGTCTTCCTGCAATCAAAAGTCCCCACAACAAAGCTCATACATTATCAGGCAGTAGTGAACTGTTACTCATCTCCCCTTGCTTTGCAGTATCATTGCAGGACTGGTCCCTTGCTACAAGGTTCTTGTGTTGGGGGTAATTCATCCACTCAGTCATGGTAAAGAATATACAGTTGCATTAGTATGTGGGAGGTGGGGTGATTTTATAGCTACACTTCTTTGTTTATAAACTTTAACATATAGTTGGGTATGTGTAGGTACTTAAATAAGTTCTAGTCCTATGCCTACATTTAATTCATACATTTGCTCTTCTTTTTGCATCAGAGTGTCCCATCCATGGTAATGTAAATCGATGGTTTCTTCTTGTGAGTGAGGAGTTTTGCGCACCATCTACAACAGTTTGCTCGACATTCTCTCATAGAATCTGTAGATATGTGGCTGCTAGCTTTGTCGATAGTCCAGAACATGTTGAGTTGCTTGAATGGAATACATTAAATGCTTAACTGTGTGGTCCTGTAGATGAATGCACTCTCTCTCGTTAAATAGTTTATCTGCTCATGGGATGTCTCCTGCTATTATAGTATGATCACCTTGTATCATTGAAAGGGAGAGAGAGTTCCTAGAATAAAGCAGCTTTCTGCATTGAAACACTACTTAAAAATTCTACTCATCTAGGGGTAATATTACTTCATTGTCACTATATCATGGATTTTCGAACATCATCACTGGAGAAAACTAACGATCCAAAACTATCTTCATCCTGACACATTTACAGGTACTCTTATTTAAGCTGTAAATGACCGTGAACAACATTATTTGTGATGACATGGTTAGCCTTTGAAACCTCTCATGCGACTGGGTGAGTGATATATCGATAGCAGTGAATTTGTATTTTAGCAACGTTTTTAAAAAACGTGTGTGAGAAATTATGGTTTCGGTTGCCTTTGTATTATTAATGTAGAATGATTTTGTTTGTTCACACTGAGGTGCTGCAACATGGATTGGGGGATGCACAGGTTGTGACCTTACCTCTTTATCCAACCTTCTGCCCCAGTGGCACACTGGGTGTCAAAGGTGGAGTGTATAGGTGGTGGTACTCAAAACAGCGTCGCGAGACGCCACGTTTTCGAAAAGAATAACGTTTGTGTATGCCAAGGCTGGGGAAATGTCACAACCATGATCAGATGCACAGCAGATGATGTGCTTCTCATACAGCACAATCACAGCGCATCACAACATTAACATAGACACAACACTGATGTGATGGCGTATCACCAAAGCTACGCCTTTGGGACTAGGGGGAATATGAGTAAGTTCTAATATGTCCGCCTGGCTAGCCGTGGTCTAACGCGCTGCTTACCCGAGTGGGAAGGCGTGCCTGTCCCCGGCATGAGTCCGCCCGGCGGATTAGTGTGCCGGCCGGCCTGTGTTTGGTTTTTAGGGCGGTTTTCCATCTGCCTCGGCGACTGCGGAGTGGTTCCCCTTGTTCCGCCTCAGTTACTTTATGTCGGAAATTGCTGCGCAAACACTGTCTCCACGTATATGTACACCATAATTACTCTACCATGCAAACATTCGGGGTTACACTCGTCTGGTATGAGACGTTCCTGGGAGGTACATTGGGGGCCGAACAGCACAGTAACCCGGGATTCGGTGTGGGGCGGCGGTGGGGTGGGTGGACCGCTGTGGCCTGTTGTGGGGTTGTGAACCACTGAGGGCTACGGCGGGACGAAGCCTCTCCGTCGTTTCTAGGTCCCCAATTCAATACACACAATACAATACACAAGTTCTAACACACAATTTAAAGGAAAAAAGACGCACTGCAAGGGAATTATCAATATGGGACAGAAATCTGTACATGCGATTTTCATGCACAATCAAGCAAATGATTACAATTTGAGAAAAACTGGATGGTTTATTCAAGAAAAAAAGCTTTAGAAACTCAGCAACTCAGTAACGGGTTGGTCCAGCTCTAGCCCTTATACAAGCATTTATTCGATTTGGTGCTAACAGAAGAGTTGTTAGATGTCCTTTTAAGGGATGTCGTGCCAAATTCTGTCCAATTGGCAGGTCATATCGTCGAAATCCCGAGCTGGTTGGACGACCCTGCCCATAACGCTGCAAACTTTCGCAATTGGGGAGGGATCCGTCGACCTAGCTGGCCTTTAGCGTGGAATCTCATTGACTGGAGTAGAACTGTCTTCAGTGATGAGTCTCACTTCGAACTGAGCCCAGATGACAAATGGTTCAAATGGCTCTGAGCACTATGCGACTTAACTTCTGAGGTCATTAGTCGCCTAGAACTTAGAACTAATTAAACCTAACTAACCTAAGGACATCACACACATCCATGCCCGAGGCAGGATTCGAACCTGCGACCGTAGCAGTCCCGCGGTTCCGGACTGCGCGCCTAGAGCCCAGATGACAGCGAAGACATGTCTGAAGAGACGTAGAGTGAGGTGTTGCAGTGCTTAGCACGCTTTACTCGCATTTGGGAGGACAGCTAAAATCTGTGAACGACTACCTTGGCCGACTACCTTTATTTGGGTTTACTGTTGTTACCCTAAATCGTTCCAAGCAAATCTGGGGATGCTTATTTTGAATAGGGCACGGCCGATTGCCTTTCTCTTGGAGCTTGTGCTCCATCTCTAATGGCCTTGCTGTCGACAGGACGTCAAGCTGATAATTTTTCTTTCTTCCTCCGCAGCACAGAGTCGTTATGCTGCTGTTCGATTGCGTATAGTGAACTCATTTATACGCTAGATTTTGCAGCAGCAGTAGGTTGAGGATTGGAGGTGACTGAGAGTTGTGAAGGTGCGAAGATATTTTATTGTTCAGCACACATCAACCAAAACTGAGCTATAGGTAGAACTTATTTATACACAAGGAATTCCATAAGGAAACAATAATAAATATATGCACACAGGTTAAATCCTCAAAAAGGAAAAAAATGGAAGGTGTGTGCTTAATAGCTTGGACAGAAAACCAACAGAACACTACAAATGCATCACAATACGTGATCTAAGGTACGTAAAATCTATGAGAACTGTATGTTCAGGCAATGCAGTGTCAAAACAACTAAGGATAGGCTGTCAAATGTGATACTCTTGCTAGGGGAATCTTGCGTACAGGGAACACAGCAAAAGGCTCAGAGTCCGTGCTCTCCCACCACAGACGTCTCAGGCACCAGGACAACACCGAACACCGTCCACCGTGCAGTAGCCACCGCTTTCTTCGTGTTGTCCACCCACTGAGCAGCCAGCCACTAAGCGTCTCCCTCGGCCATTGCTTCTAATGTACCGCTTGTTCCACTCCTCACAGCCGGGCTGTACACAGACGCTCTGGTCGCCAGCTCGTCGACGCTGTCAGTGCTAACAGCAGGCTCCGTAGATTTATATAGGCACTCTACCACGGGTCATCCCATTGCCCTCTCGCCTACAGCGAGAGAACTCCCGCATCTGGTGCGCCACCTGCTGAGTGGGCCGGCATATCAACACCTGATGCATATCGGGCAACTCTTTATCAGTAAATCTATCCATACTGCTATGTGTCACTGTTAACACGTAACTAGAACTGCCGGAAAAACAAACCCAAGCAGTACTGAATGTAAGCTTGAGTGTGGAGAGTAATATGGCAGTACTGTCGGCCACAGCAAGTACTAGTTGACCACAATACTATTGCACTTAGAAGTGAGGATGCTTCGTTCGGCTTATCGTGAGTCAATGGGTAATCGGAGTTCCAGAGGGAAGGATGGACGGTACAACCACAGTGATGCAATGAAAATAGCGATGACAGTTAAGATGTGCATAGTCCTTCATACAAGATGTGGACGCTGGGTTCGTCATCTGCTATGTTTGTTTTAATGGAATCCGCTCCAGTTTCATCCGCCACGTCAATTTCCATATCACTGTCGTTGTCACGTGGTGCATACTCATCTTCACTCTCCAGACTATCACTGGTTATTATATTCTCTATTGCTTCTTACATTAACCCAGCTCTGGGCCAGTTTTCGTTTTCACTTCCTTTTACATGTTCTCAAGCTCTTCACCAACATTTGGGGTAATCTTAGATAAAGGCTCTTTCGTTACTTATTTTAGGATAGTTAAATCAATGGAAGAAACTATTTTCTGCAATTTTTCATTCATTCCAGGTTAACTCTAAAGTGTTCAAATCACTATATCCTTTACTCTTTAAAACTGAATCTGTTTAAAAACAGGCTTTGGCTTTTTATAATGCACAATTTCTAAAAGCTCATTTCTTGTTAAACTCGACTCAAAACCGATTCTGCTCTGAATGTGTCCTTTTTGCAATTTGCGTTAGTGAGGGCTTTATTAAAATGTATGATACGGTGCGTTATTAAGAACAGCTGTACTACTAGCTGGGATGTTAGAAATTTATTTCTATTCCAAACTTTTCTGATAGACATCTCCATTTATATCATCGTAATAACGCCAAGAATTAGATTTCGAATCATAAATTAACTCTGCTCCATACATGAACTCACTGCTCCTTCAGCATGGACAAAAGCTGCTCTTTGGCCTGCAGTGCTATTTGTCTTTACACTCGGAACTTTCTCGTGCTGCCACCGCTTTTTCATGCTTTAATGAGTACGAACCTACGTTTCGTCCTTGAATTTCACTGGTTTATTTGGCCACTTTTTGTTGTTTCACATTTTTTACAAGAAATCCCATCTCTTTCAAAATTTTCCGAAATATTTCTCTTCCTCCCGAAAACTTATCTCGGTTTTTCAAAATGTAAACAGCTTTCTCAATTGAGATTTCCTTCTTCTGCTCATAATACTCCAAAAGTTTTATTTTTTCAGATAAGTGCTTTATCGAAGGCATCTACTTTTCCAGGCCCATTTGCCTTCTAGGAGTTTTAGCTGTTTCCATTGTTTCTCTTACTTCCTTAGACTTTCAAAATGTATTTTGCTGTTCTTTCTGACTTCCCAAGCACTTTTGCTACCGCTGGATTACTTTCTGTAGTGGCGTTCTGGTTTCTTTTCTCCCGGCAAAACTGTTCAACTTTGAATACAAGCTCTTTTTCAACTGAATGTGTCTGCATTCCCGCGTTATTATCTATTTTCCACTCTCGGGGGTACTCGTGGTTACAAATAACTCTACACTGCATTATTGACGACATTTCACGAGGATACGCTGAACCACTCGGTGGTAGAGGGGTTGGGAACAAACATGGAAACACCGTGAGAAATGCATGTTTGAACATAAATTCAAATGCTAACAAAGCCTGCAGGTTGCTCTGTTGGACTTGACCACAAGCGGCACTTGTACAATATCCTCAATACGTCGCAAGGGTTAGTCATGGCCAGAAGTGTTCTGTATACTTTAAAAATGGATTACAAACAGCATCGATCTCAAACATTTATTTCGATGGTAACTGGTTTCGGTCGATATTTGACGATCCTCAGACCCTCATATCGTGATGGTAGGCAGTAGCCGTGAATGGAGCTGGTGGTGTTAACGCCACGACCGTCAGCTGCTGTTTTTAATCAATTTTTAAAGCACTTTTAGCCAAACCGCTGTTTCTCTACGAGAAATGCGAAATGTCCTCAAAAATTAGTGTTCTATGCAGTTGTGAACGCATTATGTCGGAGCTAAGTGAATTCGAACGTGGCAAATTGTTGGTGCTCGCGTAACCAAGGTAGCAGAAGTGTTTGGTGTTTCAAGAGGCACAACATCGAAGATTTATACTGCATATAGATAAGGCGGAATAAACGTCATCTGCTGAGTCAGACGCGGACAAAGCTGATTGTTGAGTGATCGCGACAGACTATCATTGAAGAGGATTATGGCGAAAAGTTAGAGGATGACAGCAGCAAAAGTCACTGCAGAACTGAATGTTGCACTCGCGAACCGTCAGCACCAGAACAACGCAAAGGGGCTCCTTGCTAAAAACATTCTAAAGTCAAAATGGTATAAGCTTTTCTTTATTTCTTTATTTAACATGTGGTAAGGTCTTATGGGACCAGACTGCTGAAGTCATCGGTCCCTAAGCTCACACACTACTTTAACTAACTTCCTCTAAGGACGACAACACACAACCATGCCCGATTGGGGGACTCTAACATCCGACGGGGGAACCGCGCGGCCCGCGACAAGACGCCCTAGACCGCACGGCTACCCCGGGCGGCTCTTTATTTAAAACAAGTCTCGACAGACTTCGTTATCATCGTTACTATTCTTAAAGGTCACTCACTAAAGTAGTTAATTTTAAATGTGAAAAGAGAACTATTTACGCTCTGATCGCATGGTACCGATGTAAGAGCCATCTGTAGTTAGAGTCACGAACAATCACGGTCGAGTTTAGGCTTGTTCTGCGCATCTACGTCAAACATACCCCGACAGCCAATGAGCGTTCAGTAGTGTTCTAAGCACCCTGCCCTGAATGCCGTAGGTAATCCGAGCATTAAACGTGACCGTAGGGAATTGTTTAGTAAATTTCTATTTCATTGTTGCGAGTTGTCATCGCTGACGGTGGTGGTATTCAAGAGGAAAGCACGGGCATGTGCATACTGCAACTGTAGCTTGAAATCGTCAGCAATGCCATCCCTGTCCGTGCCTCGACATGCGCGAACCTTCATCGTTCGTGTATCGGACTATAGTGGCCGTGACACGCTATACCACGCAATACTAACTCTCAGTTGTCCCTTATACGCCGTTTCAGGCGGATTTTCCGTGTTTAGACCATGTAAAGTTTATGTAAACGGATGTGTTAATGCGTACTGTGTTTTTGTGACCTAATAATCATCTGTGATCGGTATGTATGTGGACATGGCCATATGCACAAGGTGCTTTATGTTTTTAAATATTTTAGTTATGACAACTTTAGTTATGACACTTTTACACGAGGTCCAACTTAAAATGAACGCATTTCATGAGAAATTTTTTTTTAAATATATGTAAATGTACAGTTCTACTTCTACTTTTTGTAAGGCCAAACTAAAACTTGTAACTCAAATATTATGTCTTAATTCGTGTTATGAGACATAGTCCATGTACATGTACTTTGTCACATATATGAAGGCGACAGCAAAGTTTGTCGAAGCTGCTTGTTTGAAGTAAAGAAATAGTTATGCGATCTTGGGTTTAGAATATTTTAGCAAACAAAACAGATCGCTCCTTCTGTCTTCTTGAAATGAGAAAATTCGGTCAAAAGAGAGCTCCATAAGCAGGAACTGTTAGGTGAGCTGGAATTCCGAAACCACTGAGCAACAATGCAAACACTCATAACAGTGTAACACGGTGCTATGACTATACAGGACTATGAAGCAATGGAAGAAAGTGATTTGGTCAAATGAGTCTTGTTGCCCTCTGTTTCCAACCTCTGACCGACCTTACGTCACAGATGTGAAAAATGGGGTGGGGAGGGGGGCGGGGATTCAGTGATGCTTTGGGCAGTCATGTCATGGTACGTCGTGAGCCCCATAGGTACTCTGCAAGGTCATGTTAATGCCGAGGCTTATATGACCGCTTTGGATGATCAGGTCCATTCCATGGTAAATTGTTTGTTCCCTAATGGTGGTGCTGTGTTCCAAGATGACAGGGCTCCTGTTCACACAGGTCGCATCGTCCAGCACTGATTTTGTGAGCACGAGGATGAATTGACCCCCTCTGGCCACCACAGCCATTAGATCTCATTATTATTGACCCTCTGTGGTCTACTTTGGAAAGAAGGATGCGTGATCCACCTCCATCTTCGTTACCTGAACTTGCCATTCTTTTGCAGGAAGAATCGTACAAGATTACCTTGAAAACTACACAGGAACTGTATTCATCCATTCCGAGACGACTGGAAGCTATATCGTATGCCAACGGCTTTCCTACACCGTATTAGGCATGGTAATATCTTGTATTTTTTGTGTCTCCCCATTTTTGTCCCCCCCTTGTATATGCACAACTGCCTGAAAGTTTTGACAGTGCGATGCATTTTCCTTGGTCACCACTGTACTTCTTTGCTGCGACATCACCGCATGATTCCGATAATTGTCACTGGACACCAAGTGCAGTAATATCATGGTTGAGTAGTACTGCAAGTGGAAGTTAAGTTACCAAACCCCGCCCGGTTAGCCATGCGGTCTAAAGCACGGCTTTCCGGATTGGGAAGGAGCGCCTGGTCCCCGGCACGAAACCGCCCGGCAGACTTGTGTCAATGTCCGGTGAGACGGCCAGTCTGTGGATGGTTTTTAGGCGGTTTTCCATCTGCCTCGGCGACTGCGGGCTTGTTTCCCTTATTCCGCCTCAGCTACATCATGTCGGCGATTGCTGCGCAAACAAGTTCTCCACGTACGAGTACACCGCCATCACTCTACCACGCAAACATAGGGGTTACACTCGTCTGGTGTGAGACGTTCCCTGGGGGGCCCAACGGGGGCCGAACCGCACAATAACCCTGAAAGAGTGGTTCGGTGTGGGGCGGCGGAGGGGTGAAGTGGACTGCGGTGGTCGTCGTGAGGTTGTGGACCACTGCGGCTGCGGCGAGGACGGAGCCTCTCCGTCGTTTCTAGACCCCCGGTTAACATACAATACATACAATACAATACAATAAGTTACCAAACAAATCTCACTGCACATGCGGTTGACATCTGCAGTGTTATGAAGATATTTGGTGAATGCAGTACATGTACAAAAATGATTGGGTGGTAACAAATGAAACGAAGTGCAGTTCCTCGTTGACGAAACACCAGAGACTCCTGATTCCTAATGCGAACTCAGAAAATATCTCTGAACCATCTATGATATTCTGTCAGTGGTGTTCAGGTTCACTTTGTACATTTCATGAGCCATCTTTCGATGATCAGTGAGTCCTGTCTTACAGTAGTGGTAACTGTAGTGGATAATATGTTTGAGCTAATTCTCCTGCTGTCGCCAAAGAAAGCTATGTATTCCATTCGAGTCGTATAACTGATTTTTTTGTCCAGTATCTACATCGCAGTTTCATGAAGGAATGAAAATGGATGACTGAAATGCATTCTATGTGCACACCATCTGATTGGGCCAACTACGTCACAGTTATTCTGAAAGTAATATTTCTTTCATGGCAGGACAGCTTGATGTATTGCTCCTGTTTCTAAATTCACGTTGAAATCCTGTGAATAGAACTTACCATAGAGCTTATTGTCTGCAAAGCGCTTTTATTCCATTGCAAAAGGGTTACTGCTTTTTAAAAACTTTTTTGCCCAAGAGGCAATGATGAGCCACAAGATAAAGATCACCTGCTTAGTAGCGTGTTGATTCACCTGTGGAACGCAATACAGCAGCAGTTCTGCTTTGCATGGATTAGACAAGTCCTTGGTAGGTTTCTGGATGTATGTGTCACCAGAGCTCAATGCATCTATCACGCAATTCTCATAAATTACGGGCAGACGATTTGTCGCCGCTGAGCTGGCGTCCATCAGGTTTATATCAGGCGAATTTGCTGGCCAAGATATCAACGTGAGATCACTACCATACTCTTCAAGCCACGGCTGCACCTATCTGCCATTGGAATTCGGGTAGTTTTGCTGCTGTAAGATGCCATCGCTGACAGTTATGACGTCAAGCATGAAAGGATGCTGGTGGTTCGCAATAATGCTCATACGGACGACAGTTGTCACGGTGCCTTTGATTACCACCACTGGTCCAATGGAAGCCAAAATGATTGACCGCCACCGCATAATACTGCCCTCACAAGCCTACGTCCGTGGCGCAGTGCATGTTTTAAGCAGCTACTCGCCGGGATGACGGGATCTCCAGACACTACCATCGAGCTGGTGTAACAAGAAACGTGATTGCATCTGACGAAAGAACACGTTTCCACGATCCTGCGTCCATTGCAATCGTTAGCGACGCAGTCATTGGGCTATCATGTTCACGTACAGGTCTTGCAGGGCTATATGTTGAATAATGAGTTGTGAACATTTGAAAAGCAGCAAGCCATTTCAGGTGCCCTTTTGATTTAATCTGAGAATGACTCAGAAATTAGAAGGTAATAAGCGTGTAGAATACGATATCAATGTCTTATTACAAGGTGTGCAACTTTGCTACCGCCGTTTTTCCCCAACATTTGAGGCTTTAATGAAACAAATTGGTTACACATGTAACATTCGAAGTATTTTCCATCACTGGCCACTACTTTCTCCCATCTTTCGGGCTGTGTACGAATCCAGCGTCAAAAAAATTGTTCACCTTTTGAAGCGGTCTACGAATCGATCCAATTTGTGACTTCTTCATGACACCGCAAGTGTTGGTCAGCCAGGCCATGCGCCATTGATCTAAACAGGTGATAGTCAGAGGGAGCAATGTCTGGAGAATACGGCGGGTGGGATAGGACTTCCCATTTTAACGTCTGCAGGTACGTGTTGACCTCTTTTTTGCAGCGTGGGGTCGAGCGTTGTCGTGCTGCAAAATCACTTTATCGTGCCTCTCGCTGTATTGCGGCCGTTTGTCTTTCAATGCTCTGCTCATACGTATTAATTGCGTTCGATGACGAGCACCTGTGATTGTTTCACTTGGTTTTAACACATCATAGTACACGACGCCGAGCTGGGCCCACCAAATGCAGAGAATGATGTTGGAGCCGTGAATATTCGGTTTGGCCGTCGACGTGGAAGCATGGTCGGGATATCCCCATGATTTTTTGCGTTTAGGGTTATCGTAATGAACCCATTTTTCGTCCCCGGTCACAATGCGATAGAGAAATCCCTTCCGTTTTTGCCTCTGAAGCAACTTTTCACAAACACACAAACGCCGTTCAGCGTCTCTTGGTTTCAGCTCACACGGGACCCAAGTTCCTTCTTTCTGAATCATGCCCATGGCCTTGAGACGTTTTGAAATGGCTTACTGTGTCACTCCTACTAATCATGCCAATTCTTCTTGAGTTTGACGTGGGTCTTCACTCAGCAATGTCTCCAATTCTGCATCTTCGAAAACATCCTCTCTTCCACCACTATGCCGGTCTACAACGTTAAAATCATCGTTCTTGAAGCGTTGAAACCACTCACGACACGTTCTTTCACTAATAGCTTCCTTATCATACGCACCTGAGAGCATTCGATGAGACTCAGCAGCTGTTTTCATCATATTGAAACAAAACAGTAACAACTCCCGCGATTGTCGAGAATTAGGCTCGTAAACTGACATTTTCGCTGGCCGGAGTGGCCGAGCGGTTCTAGGCGCTACAGTGTAGAACCGCGTGACCGCTACGGTCGCAGGTTCGAATCCTGCGTCGGGCATGGATGTGTGATGTCCTTAGGTTAGTTAGGTTGAAGTAGTTCTAAGTTCTAGGGGACTGATGACCTCAGAAGTTAAGTCCCATAGTGCTCAGAGACATTTGAACCATTTTTTGACATTTTCAATGAAGAAAAATTTTAAGATGCAGACACAATGTTTGAATGAGGTTATGTTGACCGAGGTCCAAGCTAAATGCCCGACGTCTGCGATCTGTTTCATTCGACCGCTACTTACCGTTGTCGCCACCTATCGGCAAACGGCGGAAGCAAAGTTGTACACCTTGTAAAATAGGCTGGATTGCAGTGACTGAATGTACTGAGACCCTACCAGCTTATATCATTACGTTATACATGGTATAAATTTCCTTTTCTCTTTATCCTTTCTGTGAGTGCGTGGAAATGCGAAGATCGCTGGATCTAGGACAGGCAGGGCAGTGAATGCAACGAAAAAGACGGCCATCTGACGTCGACCCAGTCGGGACGCTGAGCGTGTGAAAAATGGTTCAACTGTCTCTGAGCACTATGGGACTTAACTTCTGAGGTCATCAGTCCCCTAGAACTTAGAACTATTTAAACCTAACTAACCTAAGGACATCACATACATCCATGCACGAGGCAGGATTCGAACCTGTGACCGTAGCAGCAGCACGGTTCCGGACTGAAAGGCCTAGAACCGCTCGGCCACAGCGGCCGGCGGGGTTTTATTACGATGCGTTGTCCTGGCGCGATTATTGTGCTTGAAGGAACCTCTCCATTGGCTGGCTGAATGCTCATATTCTGTGATTGTTGGTAAGAAATATCAGGGCCTAAGAGTGTGCGCACCTCCTGCGCACCGAAAATATCGGCGAAGGGATGCGAAAGTGTGCACAATTTTGTGAACATCAGTAGCGTTCATTTAGAAATGGAAAGCCGTGTGCATCTCGGCGCATATCTTAGGAGACGAAAGCGGTCCAGCGTTGGTGCTGGCGAAAGTGCTGCGCTCGTTTTCTATTGCAGAACCACATGTACGATGGCAGCATTCTGCACGTCTGTTGGTGAATAACTACGGTGAGCATGATTAGCAGCAACAGTGTCATAGTGGAACTCTTGGTTCGCACTTTCTAAGTCATTTCAACAATCTGTCTCAAGTCCAATATTGCTTTGGTGGATGTATGAGTTTTTCAGTATAACCGTCACCACAACAGGTATTTTATGGTCTGATTGGTTTAATATGTCTTTAATTGTATAAATTACTGTGTTAATCCAGAGCTTGTTTCTGTTAACACCGTCCATTCATATCAAATTTATTTGTTTATAACTTTGCTCTTGCGGGTCCTTAGCTAGGGCTATAAATTATTCGCATTATCCATTCTGTTGTGCACACTATTTACAGCTAGTGTTTTAAAGGCGTGTCCAGTTCTTAATTTTCTGAGTCACGGTAAAAATTTTTCACGCATGGACTTTTGCACGCTACGCTCCGAAACACTTCTAACTGCACGAAAATTGTACTGTGTCGTCAAATCTGGCACAGATCGCTAATTATCTTGCTTTATCGCGTTCTGTGATGTAGCGTGTACGTCAAACACCTTGTCGCTTTCTCGTGGTTCCGGCGTCTTTTGAAACACTTTCAATAGATGCTCATGAAAGTAACAAGTGTACAACAGAGCAGCTTCGCTGAGATGCTCGCTTACATTCACTGGACCATGACAACCAAACGTTTGTGAAAGCCGCTTATGTCGGAGGGTTTGCAGCTTTGGAGCTCGTATTGTCGCTGGAATGGTTCTCCGTTCGTCTCTGCTATGCTTCCCTTACTACAAGGGTGAGTCAAATGAAAACCTTAAATCTGTAATAACAAATCGAAATTTCGCGCAGTTATCCTGTAAGTTGGTAAGCGTGCAACAGACAGCGTGCAGAATGGCCTGTAGGTAGCAGCATAGTGCAGATGCGCACATACCGTCGCAGTATCGGCATAAAGATGGCCGTCCCACTTGCGACTTGCACCAGGGAAGAACAGCGTTCTGTTATTCGGTTTTTGCATAGTCAAGGTGTGAAACCTATTGAAATTCATCGACGAATGAAGGTTCAGTACGGTGATGCATATTTGTCACAGCAGCAAGTCTACGAATGGAGTAGGAAGTTCGGAAATGGTGTGACTTTAGTGGAAGATGCTCCTCGTTCAGGTCAGGCACAACGAGTTGTGACTCCACAGAACATTACAGCAGTTGAAGCCATAGTGAAGGAAAACCGCCGAGTGACACTGAATGACATTGCAGCATGTTTACAGATTAGTCATGGGTCAGCACACCACTTTGTGCATGATGTGCTCCAGTTTCACAAAGTGCCTGCAAGATGGGTGCCACGGCAACTGACTTCTGTAATGATAGAACGATCTGTTGATGCTTGTGAAGAACTTCTTCGGCGCTTTGAACGAGAAGGTGATGGCTTCTTTGCAAGAATCGTTACTGGGGACGAAACCTGGGTTCACTTCCACCAATCGGACACGAAGAGAGCGAGCAAGGAATGGCGCCATTCCTCATTACCAAAACCAAAGAAGTTTCGAACAGAACCATCAGCAGGGAAGGTTATGCTGACTCTCTTTTGGAACGAAAAAGGCGTCATTTTGGAGCATTACATGCCCAGAGGGACCACTGTCACCAGTGCATCATACACAGGTCTCCTAAAAAATCATCTGCAGCCTGCAATCAAGTCAAAGCAACATGGATTGCTGTCAGCAGGCGTCCTTTTGTAACATGACAACTGAAGCCCCCACACTGCCCGTACAACAGTTGCAAAAATCACAGACCTGCATTTTGAGTGTCTTCCTCATCCACCATATTCACCAGTTCTTGCCCCAAGTGATTTCCATATGTTTGGATCACTCAAAGACGCAATGGGAGGAAAGAAATTCCGTCCTGATGAAGAGGTACGCCACGCGGTGCATGAGTGTTTGCGCAGTCTACCAAAAGAATTTTTTTCGAAAGGAATTTATGCACTTTGTAAGCGCTGGAGGACTTGCATTGAGCGTGGGGGAGATTGTGATGAAAAGTGATACAGCTTTGTACCACTTCTGCACAATAAATAATATTTAAAAAATATTTAAGGTTTTCATTTGACTCATCCTCGTATATCACGTACCTGAAACACAACCAGGCCCGCGTTCAGTCTCGCGACGGATGGTGATCATAATGTTTGACTCATCAGTGTAAGAATTGTGTATTTTGTTGTTGTGGACATAGCGTATTCTTACACCCCTATTTTAAAATGTTTAACTTGCAGGCTGAGGACGTGCTAGTAACGGTGCAGCAGGGGACTCTACGAGGAACCACTGCCACAGGTCTATACAACACGTCCTACACGGCATTCCGTGGCATTCCCTATGCACAACCCCCTATTGGAGAGCTACGATTCCAGGTGAGTTTTCTTCCGATTATAAACACTGTTTTATCAAATTGCCAACGCCAATAAGAGACTATGGCGATTAATACGAGATCAGTATCGTGTATTAAAACTATTATGGAGATTTCAGATGTAATACGAGAAGTTCCGATTTCTCGTTACAGGGATGTACGCATTGGTGTAAGACCCTCTCAGCAGTAAATGTTGTAACTGACATTCGTATTGGAATTTTAGGAACTGCCTTATTGGTTTAGATAAGACATTGGAAAACTGTTTGTACTATGTTGTACCTTCTTACTGTATTCAATAGTGTTACCTTCACAGAAGTCACCGTCATAGTGAAGCGTTGCTGGTGCTTTCTGGGCCTAGTTGATTATTCTAATACACGGTTCCGTGCAGAGAAGAAATTGTACCACCACGCTACTATCGTTGCTTCGGCGACAACGTCGTAGGAAATAGTCCAGAAGTCACTACAGACAAGAAAGAAGAGGAAATTAGCTTAAATAATACCAGTCCAGGTGATTTAGAGAAACCGCGGAAAAACCTAAAAGCAACAGGTCTTACGGATAATTGCACTCTGCATGGAGGCCACTCCAGTTCCATTTCTGCTGCGTCATTGGCATCTGTCCTGTTGATGTATTAATTATTTTCAAAGGAAAGGAACAATTATATGTCGTGATGAATCCTAAAACAGAGACAGTTACACAAAATAGATACATGATAATGGACTCTCGAGCAAAAGGAGACTCAAGATTAGCAGAGTTCTGGATTATTTCTATTTTCCACGATTTAACTCAAATTTCTCACATTTTAATTTCACCCATGTGTTGAATCGTGTGTCCGTAATCCTTTGCGGGTCGTATATCATCGCGGTTACAAACAATTTTTCTAGGATGAATCAGGGGATATCTCTGCAACATATCATGATATCATTGTAATATGATTGAGGGGCTTTTACGTGATGCCGAGCACACAGAGCGGCCAACCTAAAGGTGAGGATTTGTCTGACCCCATACAACGTGGCCGTTGTGATCGAATGGCAGAGTTTAATACCCACCAACACCGACAAACTTCAGTCCGACACAGGGTAACATACTACTTTAAGCTACTTAGACCAGTTTCTTGCTAATAGAATCTACAATCTGTGAATCCCGTTAATGACGACACGCTATCCTAAATAATAATACTAGTGTAAGCATTCCATAAAATTCTATCTACAAATGAAAATACAGAATATTCTTTTTTCAAGAACTTCCTCCTCGTGCAACGTGTGCTTTAGTTATCGTATTCAAACGCTGAGCAGTACTGACTGTTAGTTGGCCCTGTGTTGCGCATGTGATCAGTGTCGTGAAACAAAACTTTGAACTTAGTGAGATACTGAATTTTAAATAATGAAAGTTGAGCTAATTAAATGCCAAAAGTAACTAACTGCGTACTCAGTGAAAACTATTTAACGAAAATATATTATGAAAGTTGCTTGACATGGAGTGCAGTTTCTGATCGAAATGTCCAGGAAAAGAAAATGCTGCTGTAATCAGAAGAAAAATAACTGAGATTACCTGCACTGTTCACTGTAAATTAATCTGTTTGCTTAGCATAGCACCTGATAATCCTGCCTAGCAACTGTTTCCTAATAAGAATGCAAAGTGAAATCTGCCGCGAAAAAAAAAGTACCTTACGCTCAGCATGTTGTTTTGTATTTGGTGTACTGACGTTCTCGAAAGCAAACATAAATCGACAGATGCAGCAGCCAAAGAAAAAATAAACTACACAGTACAAAATTCAGTTTTTGCTTGTCAGAAACAATCTGTGGCTCCGTGTGGCGTAAGGTGCAATGCACACACGACAAAATATTCGAACCTTTAATATGAAAGATGAAGGAGGGTTTTACTTAAAGACGTTCTCGGCAAAAATTAAACTCTGGTTATTGACAAAAAAGACTGTACAACATAAGAAGACACTAACAATTACGAAATTCTCTCAGGACTTTCAACCAATTGCGTTATTTGTGACATAAAGAAAAAAGAGATCAAATTAACACTAATCAGGCATGTTATTAATTTTGTGTGAGAGAAAGATTTCCTTTAATTAACAGTTTTGACAAAAAAAGATGTTTCATTCTTGCGAATGCATTGGTTACCTTGAAAAATTCCCCCAAAAATCTTCTTCACCAATAGAATCAATAACATACGTTTGCAAACAAGTTTTCATCTCTATAATAAAGTATTGCACATAATTTATCTGCCTCTTTTTCTTTATACATATAAACACATACATAAAGCAAACAGATCTGCATGTTCAAAATAAATGAAAGGATTTGATTTTATGAGCATTAAATTAAATTTCTAAACGTTTATTTAAGTGCTTTGAGATATATAATTGCAAAAACACATGAATTTTTCAGCTGTCCCACTTGTGAGCATGCAATATATAACTGACCATGTGAAAAGCGCAGATTTTCCAGATTTAACGAACACACTTGCTTTTTGCTCACAGCTTCTCCCGTGCACGCATACGTCATTTATCCTCGTATTTCACACAAAAATATGTTTCACAAACCTTTAAGATATTCCACACATATTTGTACGCAAACTTCATCCTTATCTCTTCTGGTTTCGTCCTGCAGTTTTCTCTAGATTCTGTGGAAACTTGTAATTCTGCCCGTAACTAACGCCGCTGTTTAACACCACGCGATTCTAGAGAGTACAAATGTATCTGTGATACTGAGCCGTGTGGCATGATCTTTGACCTTGAAATATGACGTGGTTCATGCATTTTTCAACATCCTTTGAAACTTAACATCGTAATCAGAATAACACAGGCACTGCGATATCGTATTTATCTGCCGATATCGGGCAAGCGACTTTCAACTACAACGTGTAACCTGTACGGGAATATGCATAATGGATGTACGAATACCGGTCGTAGGCGCATGGTTGACGACATATGGAAGTCTGGGTCTGGCCGTGAGCCGTGTACGGATAGCTAAATGGTAAAGCAACCGCTCCCTAAGCGGGAAATCCGGGTTCGAGTTCCGATCCGGCGCAAATTTTCATTGTCGTCATTCCACTCTACAGCTGATGGTTGTCCTTATTCGCAATTGCTAATTCATTTAATGTATAGAAATACCAACAGGTCGTTTTCGGACGGTTCTACTTGTCACCCCTTCTTATCGTCATCTCCAACCTAGAGATAGTAAGCGTATCCTACTCTCACAGTTCTTTTACGCAAATAATGAGTCATCTTTGAAATTGCTCCAGGCGTTTCTGAGTTATGCTTTTATGTCACTCCTTTTTACTCTAAAACCTCAGCAACGGAGTGCAAAGGGTGCCTTAAAGTTCCAGTAAATTTTTCCACACAGTAAGTGATTTTCTGCTAATTATGGTAGGAATTCCTTCACGTGCTATATGTCACTGTCTCTCTCTATTCGCCTTCACCCGTAAACCCAACTCCTTGGGTGAAACGTCAGCGTGGCTGTCACCAATGAGTCTAATGACCCCGAAAACGATGGGTTTGATACTAATATCGGTCGTTACCGAATATTTTTATATGTTATGTCTTCGTACCTCCCCCCCCCCCCCCCCTCCCCCAAGTGATGGTTTGATGGTTTGGATATATTACCCTGACAGTATCTCTCTGTACGGGATTATAATATGGTGTCATAGCAGATTTGCCGTACCCATCGCTTTTGTGTCTGCATAATATTATATACATTGAGAATTCTTATCCCTCTCTTCTGTCATTGTCATTCATTCTTAAAGGTTTGTGACGACAGATCGCTAGACTACCTCTTTTTTGCGAACAGCCACTGGACCTGTGAACGTCCTTTATGCCACGAGCAAATAGCGAAGGTTAAACAGCGCTGACATCACGATTCTGCTGAACTGAAGAGAGTTGTACTGACCGAAAAATACCTCACCGCAGTGCTCAATGAAATGTCGCGGGCTACTTCTGGGAAGGAGTGAGCAAAGCCACACTCGGCGTGCGTGAAGTTTGGCTCGCCGTGGTCAGAACTCGTATAATACGTCCTCTTCTAAGTGTTAACGAACATTAGTGTGGGCCCTTGTCGGGCACCGCTATTCATGATTACACGTTCACCACTATTTTGGTATTTTTGTATTAGACCTTAACGTTTCTTGTAAAGCGTTTAGATATACACGTTCTTGAAGGGTTAGACATAGGAATTTTGTCTTCACTTGCTTGAATCCTTCCAGAAATCATTGTGTTACATCTGTTTAGCTATATTGTATTCTGTACGTTTTCCAAATTGTTTTGTAGCACCATAATCAATGCCTATTCACGAGCACACATGTCTAAGTTTGTTCGGTATTGTGGAGTATTATTTGTATCCAGTTTTAGTACATTTTTACCTGTGTAATAATTCTATTGTTTCTTTCATCGAAAGATAAATGTTATAAGAGCAGTATTCAACTTAGCGGTGTTTCTTCCTTAATAGGAGAGATATTGAAAATGATTGAGTCTTTCAGTGCGAGGTTATTCCCATACTCTATGAATTCTGAACTAGTATCCTCAACTCGATGGGTTTTCTTTTCCTAAACTCTCTCTCAAATTTTATTGAACAGTTCCTTTTTTAATGAGAAAATAGCAACAACGTCCTTCGTCTATCACTTTATTTTCTTACCTTTGTACTGTTTCTCCTGGGTGGACTTGGGTTTTAAAAAAATGTAAACTAAATATTACGAAAATTTTTATAAATAATCGAGAAGTACGCCAAAGAAAAATAGATAGAACTACAATGGGCATGTTATTCCATGGACTCTTGCTCTTCTATGTATGAACTATCTTTCCATTGTCATTCGCTTATGTTACCTGCTTGGATTCGGACCTAAGAGGACGTTCTTGTGTACAGCTTATCTTGCTGTACTGGCTGATAATGGTTATTTTGTCAAAAGAATTTTGTGTATGCGGTCAGTCTATTGTTAGTCTGATAACTAGACTGCCTTAAGTAGATATGGGCCTTAACAAAGAATTTTCATTGTTAGGCGCCATCTTAAAAAAATCTTTAACATTTTTCTTTTAGCTCATTCACGAGACGTGCCGTCGGTTAGGACAATTAACCATATTTCAGATCCCACGAGACCGGAGGCAGCTAATAATAATTTCACAATTTTAGTTACAGATTTTCTTTATACAGGGTGTTACAAAAAGGTACGGCCAAACTTTCAGGAAACATCCCTCACGCACAAAGAAAGAAAATATGTTATGTGGACATGTGTCCGGAAACGCTTACTTTCCATGTTAGAGCTCATTTTATTACTTCTCTTCAAATCACATTAATCATGGAATGGAAACACACAGCAACAGAACGTACCAGCGTGACTTCAAACACTTTGTTACAGGAAATGTTCAAAATGTCCTCCGTTAGCGAGGATACATGCGTCCACCCTCCGTCGCATGGAATCCCTGATGCGCTGATGCAGCCCTGGAGAATGGCGTATTGTATCACAGCCGTCCACAATACGACCACGAAGAGTCTCTACATTTGGTACCGGGGTTGCGTAGACAAGAGCTTTCAAATGCCCCCATAAATGAAAGTCAAGAGGGTTGAGGTCAGGAGAGCGTGGAGGCCATGGATTTGGTCCGCCTCTACCAATCCATCGGTCACCGAATCTGTTGTTGAGAAGCGTACGAACACTTCGACTGAAATGTGCAGGAGCTCCATCGTGCATGAACCACATGTTGTGTCGTACTTGTAAAGGCACATGTTCTAGCAGCACAGGTAGAGTATCTCGTGTGAAATCATGGCGGTGAATCGAGGAAGTACAGTACATACTGACGAAACTAAAATGAGCTCTAACATGGAAATTAAACGTTTCCGGACACATGCCCACATAACATCTTTTCTTTATTTGTGTGTGAGGAATGGTTCCTGAAAGTTTGGCCGTACCTTTTTGTAACACCCTGTATAACGAAATAACATCCCAGGCAGAAAAGGTCTGGGCACAGGATTCCAGTTCCATTATAGGATTTCATTTGTAAATGCTACTCTCGTTATCTTATATTGGGGAATCGAGACGAAACTACGACATGAAGTTACGTACTGCAGTAGTGTACATCGAACAGACTTGGAAAATATTCTCTGGTGCAATAAGCACACGACTTCTCACGAGCCTAGTGTTGGATAAATAAGAAAAGGACAATTAATTATAGACGATTACGTAACTATCCTGAGAACTGAGCTAGTTTACTGAGTGCTTATACACGTCGGGCTAAATTAAACAACATATTACACACTTAATAATATTCCTACATTAGTTATTTCTCTTTTATGCTGAGCCATTGCATTAATGTGTGTTTCTTTTTTGTATAAGTCGCGGCTCATATTTTATTTTATTACGTTACACTAATAGTCACAAAATAATAAAAAAAATTATTTTATTACATTACACCTTCCAAGTCTCATCCTTACCTATTACGTACAAAATAACTCTTGTGTTTATACTGATATGTTGACAGACA
The DNA here is from genome assembly GCF_021461395.2 of Schistocerca americana. Classification (NCBI taxonomy): domain Eukaryota; kingdom Metazoa; phylum Arthropoda; class Insecta; order Orthoptera; family Acrididae; genus Schistocerca; species Schistocerca americana. Next base: position 494,418,105 of record NC_060121.1, read on the forward strand.
CCACAGCCAGCAACGAACTGGGAAGGCGTGCGGGATGCGACCGCGTACGGCAGCGACTGCGTGCAGAACACGGGCGACGGCTCCGAGGACTGCCTCTACCTGAACGTGTACGTGCCGGGCGTCCCAGAGCAGGGCGCTGGGCTGCCAGTCATGTTCTGGGTCCACGGGGGGAGGTTCATCCGCGGGGGCGGGTCCGACAGGGAGTACGGCCCGGACTTCCTCGTCTCCTATGGAGTCATACTCGTCACCATCAACTACCGGTTGGGACAGCTCGGTACGTTCGTTCATCGTAAGAGTTGTCCAACATTTGCTTTAGAATCCGAATAGAAGTGCAAGAAACTATGCACCTCAAACCTATTACTTCATTCTGAAACTCATTTTGAACTATGTAGAACAAATTAGAGGGTGGCGCACGAAATGTGTTACCATTTTGTTTTTGAATATAAACTTTATTGTCAATACAATCTGAATTGACGCATGGTGCAGGGAATGGCAATTGAATCTCAATGTAGACAAGTGTAATGTGCTGCGAATACATAGAAAGATAGATCCCTTATCATTTAGCTACAAAATAGGTCAGCAACTGGAAGCAGTTAATTACATAAATTATCTGGGAGTACGCATTAGGAGTGATTTAAAATGGAATGATCATATAAAGTTGATCGTCGGTAAAGCAGATGTCAGACTGAGATTCATTGGAAGAATCCTAAGGAAATGCAATCCGAAAACAAAGGAAGTAGGTTACAGTACGCTTGTTCGCCCACTGCTTGAATACTGCTCAGCAGTGTGGGATCCGTCCCAGATAGGGTTGATAGAAGAGAGAGAGAAGATCCAACGGAGAGCAGCGCGCTTCGTTACCGGATCATTTAGTAATCGCGAAAGCGTTACGGAGATGATAGATAAACTCCAGTGGAAGACTCTGCAGGAGAGACGCTCAGTAGCTCGGTACGGGCTTTTGTTAAAGTTTCGAGAACATACCTTCACCGAAGAGTCAGGCAGTATATTGCTCCCTCCTACGTGTATCTCGCGAAGAGACCATGAAGATAAAATCAGAGAGATTACAGCCCACACAGAAGCATACCGACAATCGTTCTTTCCACGAACAATACGAGACTGGAATAGAAGGGAGAACCGATAGAGGTACTCAGGGTACCCTCCGCCACACACCGTCAGGTGGCTTGCGGAGTATGGATGTAGATGTAGATGAAAGGAACCAATGAAGAGCCGTCCATAGAGATTTGTTCTAACTCAGCACATGCGCAATATGTCCACCATTTCGTTTCCTAACTTCCTTCAGACGAACACTGAAGTTAGTGATTACCCTACGGCACATGTCTTCCGTAATTTCACTGCAAGCTTGAAAAATAAGTCTTCTGAGCTCCATTAAATCACGTGGACGTTTCGGGAAAATTTTTTCCTTTAGGTACCCCCAAAGAAAAAAGTCAGATGGATTGAGGTCTGGACTATTGGGGGGGGGGGGGGGGAGGGGGGCAATTTTGTCCGTCATTGAAGCGACCTGAAAACCTGAGTAAAATGATCCGCATGTCGAAATGGTCGTGCAAAAACTCCAACACAGTGTTTGCAGTATGTTGCCTTGCTTCATCTTGCATGAACCACTGCGTGTTTATGGGCAAGGCAGTAGCAAGAAGCTGTGGAATGAAGCTATTGCGAAGCATCCTCAAATAACGCTCGCTGTTCACAGTTTCTTCAAAGAAAAAGGGTCCAATAAGTCCGTGACTGGAAATTGCTGCCCACGTTGTAATCCTCGGAGCATAATGTTGTCATTCATGAAGCACTTGTGGGTTTTCAGTGCCCCAAAAGCGTACATTTTATTTGTTAACCTCACCGTCTAAATGAAAATGCGCCTCGTCTGAAAACCAAACGTTGTTGAGAGTTTCTTCCCTATCCTCCGCCCACTGAGCAAACAGTAGTCTCTGCTGCTTGTGTTCTTCAGTGAGCTTCTGTGCACAGGTCATCTTGTATGGGTACATATGGAGGTCACTTTTAAGAATGCGTTGAACGGAGCGTTTGGATATTCCCAGTTGCACTGCTGCCTTTCTACACGATTTCCCGGGACTTCTCTGTACAGCAACTCGTACCGCTTCAATATCCTCCGGGGAACAAATAGGCTTAGGCCGAGATCGCTTCGCTTCCAATACTGTTCCTTCCTGTACAAATTTATCGTACAACCTGTGGATGGTCTTCTTGCAAGGGACCCATCGTTTGTTAAAATGTTGTCGAAAACGCCTCTGAGTCACAGCAAGGCTTTTCGTTTCATGAAAAAGTAGCACAACTGCTGATCGTTGCTGTGTCGTCAGTCTTCCATTGTCAGCCATTGCTGCTTACTAGTCTCCTAGCGGCAGTATCGTGAATTAGACGTCATTTCGTAACTCATTTGTTTTTCCAAGCTCTCCTGGTACTGCTGTAGAAATCCCAGCGGGATATGTAATGTACGTCGTAAATTGCAAAAGAAACAATTGGTAACACATATAAACCCATATATTTCGTGTGCTAGGATCATTTATGTGCGCTTTTCCAAATATCCTACTTGCTGCAATACAAAACACAGCATGAATCCGTAGACTTGTAATAACATTCAATGTAAAACCGAAATGTTGTATAAAACATCTAATTTGACCTAGTTCTTTAGTGAACTCGACAATGGGATCTGATATATCATTTCTGATTTCATCTGATATATCATTTGCGAAACTACGGAACACTTCCAGTTGTGATTCATTCAATAGCGGAAATGTCATGTGGAAAGGATGTCGCAGAATGGTGAAGGGTACGAAGTAATTGTGATAGCATTACTTCTTTACACTCCGAAACCGATAGAATATCAAGCATAAATTTTAACCGCTGTTAGCAAACATTAAATTTTTCATACTCAGACATGAATTGGCATAGATAATTACCACTGCCGCATTGATGCCAGAATAACGTGCACACAATAGTGTTCATCGTTACAATGATGCAAAATTAATATTTTGTTTTGAAAGAAATATCACATATTTGTCTCAACTGAATTATTCGATAACCACACCATACTCAGTGATGAATTATGATACTATCCACTTCCATTACAAAGATAACAACAAGTATCCATAAGTTACGTTTCAGCAGTCATTAGCAATTTATGTTTAAGTGTACAGAACAAATCATGTGAATAATTACGGACTGGTAGGTAAAATACTAAGAGAATCATGCAGTTAATTACTGAATTCCAATAATCATCGGTAGAAGTGCATAAGTATTGCATCTGCCAACATATTACTTACATTATTGGATTATTAATAAAATAAAATGCATTATTGTACAACTTGCATTTGAAAAATGTATCTCGACTGTTTGCGAGTGTAAAGGCTGCAAAATCCACTGGGGGCCGAACCGCACAATAACCCTAGTTCGGGTGTAGGGTGGCGGTGGGGTGGGTGGACTGCTGTGGCCTGTCGTGGGGTTGTGAACCACTGAGGGCTACGGAGGGACGAAGCCTCTCCGTCGTTTCTAGGTCCCCGGTTCAGTCACCAAGACCACTTTCCTCAAAATAATAAGCCGTCAGTTAGGACATTTATGATCCAAGTGGACATTGTACGCAAACATGGGTAAATGTAAGGACGTGACAGAGTAGCGTAAAGGGATAGTCGTGATTGGCAGCGCCCATGGCCATATATTATGGTGTGGGAAATTGATGGATCTGTTGGTGTTTCGCGGCAGACTGTTCAACGTGTCTACAGGCAGTGGTGTAACAAACGTGACCACGAAACACGACTCCTGAATTGTGGTCGGAAAAAAATCCTACCGGAGACGCGTTTCACGGCTTTTGAATCAAAATCGCTTCCAAACTCAGCAGGAATTGCTGCAGACGATGAATGAGAGTCCATCACCAACTGTAAGCGAGAGAACATTAAGACCAGAACTGGACGTAGTGAACATCTGGAGTCGGTCGCATCGCAGAAGGCCATTGCTCACAGAGGCACATAAATCGAAATAGTCGAAAGTGGACGGTAGCTGATCGGCGGAACGTAATGTACTCTGACGAATCATGGTTTTGTCTATATTCAGATGACGCACGTCGTCGAGTGCACCAAAGATCATGTGAAGCGTTGCATGCTGAATGTGTGGAACGTCAGGTTCAAGCCGGAAGTGAATCGTGATGTTTTGGGGGGTATTATACTTTTGATGACTTGGCCCGCTCACTGAGACGATCACTAACACGAACCAGTAACTGTATTTAAACATTCTGAACGATCAGGTGTTGCTTTTCAATCAACATCTGCTTGCTATTGCTACCCCTATTTTTCAACACGACAAAATTTGGGTTCATCGTGCTGGAAGAATATGTGAATGGTTTTCAGACACTCCCCCACCCTATACATCTCAACTGGACTGCAAAATCCACCGGGGGCCGAACCGCACAATAACCCTGGGTTTGGTGTGGGGTGGCGATGGGGTGGGTGGACTTTCTGTGGCTTGTTGTGGGTTTGCGAACCACTGAGGGCTACGGCAGGACGAAGCCTCTTCGTCGTTTCTAGATCCCATGTTTAATACACAGTACACAAACTGTTCATATGTCGTATCATATATCACACGACCACATTTCTTGCTATAATTTCTGTACACTCTTACGTCGTAAACAGAAGCCTTCCCAATCCACTACTTTTCCTGAGATACAATTGCAGATGCAAATAACTTTCTGGTCATTTACATATTCCAGCATCATTCGTTAATCTTCCTGTATATTTATCTAAAATGTTCATTACTTTGTGAGCATAATTTTCCACTTCTAAGTTATTCATAACTCAACGTACACATTACCTCTTCAACGACAATAAGTAGCTCAAAAATCATGTAGTTTCCCGTCCAAAAAACTACAACAATGTGAACAAAGATTTACAAAAATTGATACGTACAAAGTAAAAATCCAGGTATTAGTAATTAATTCTGTTTCTTCAGCTCATACGATACGATCTCTTTGCTTACAGGTCTACACTCCAGATGGCACTATCAACTGAAGATTGTGCGTTATCTTCAAAGCATTTCCATTCTAGCCAGAAAAGTCATAGGCCTGTGCTTTATTTCTCTCCAAGCTAAACTGGTGTCCAAAATTAAAGCACAAACTCCTATTTCCCCTTCCCGTGTGTAATTCACGACATAATTATTCAAACTGTCAACAGATGTCCGTACATCTAAATGTACATGGATACTCTGCACATTACACTTACAAGTCTGGCAGAGGGTTCATCGAATCACCTTAACAATAATCCTCTATTATTCCAAAACACGATCGTGTTCTGCACGGCAGATGGCATTCCGGTTAACGGACAAACATGCCAACGATGACGTCAGGGCAGCTATAAAACGGGTAGACCACACCCACAATCGCTCTGTACACAGTAAAAGATGGTACAGTATGAGAAGACGTCTACCAGACTCTGCGGTGGAGGGCCGTAGGAATTATGGAAGGAGGACAGTAGCAAACTGATGTGGCACGATGGTTTAATGTGAATCGTTCCGCTAGTTCTCGCATGAGGCGAGAATTTATAGAGACCGAAACTGTATCCGGAAGACCAGGGCAGAGCCCACCACGTGTAAGATCAGAAAGAGAGGACCGTTATTTGGCTGTAAGGATACAACGGTATCGCCTTAGTACTGCACATCAATTGGCATGTGACCTCGCACCATCCATAGGACGTGTTGTACCGCGGCAAACGGTATACAGAAGGCTTCAGCAGAGTGGCTTTTATTGTTGGAGACCTGCTGTATGTGTACTTCCGACACTCTTCACAGAAGAGAACGTCTAGAGGAGAGTCGTCAACATGCTTCCTGGACGATCGAACGGTGGGCCAATGTTCTTTTCACAGCTGAGTCCCGATTTGGTCTGGAGAGTGATTCTCGACGGATTCGCATCTGGAGGGAGCGTGGAACACGATTTCGGGATCCAAACATTGTGGAAAGAGACCGATACCGAGGAGGATTCCTAACGGAGTGGGAAATTGTATGGGTAAATCGGCAAGGTTTAACTGCTGTTAGGTATCTTGACGAGATCTTGGAATCTCGTGTGCGGTTGTTGCGAGGTGATGGACGATAATGCTCGACCTCGTAGGGCACAGGTGGTATATGTTTCCCTGGAAAAGGAAGATATTGGACCTCTGCCATGGCCTGCGCGCTTTCCCGATTTGAATCCCATAGAGCATGTCTGTGATGCACTAGGGAGACGGGTTGCATCACGTCAGCATTCACCTGCCTCTCTCCAAGACTTGCGAGTAGCTCTGCAGGAAGAATGGTCGTTATTGCCTCAATATGACAGTCATGACTTCATTCGCAGCATGATCCGTCGTTGTCACGCCTGTATAGCTGCCAGAAGTGGTCACACCCCATACTGAGCACATTAACCAGTTGTCGCAATGTGTATGAAAATCCGTTAAGTTGGAAAAAAAAAGAAGCGTTATGCATGTTGCCGTTGATTACGTTGTGTATTCTTTATAATGTTTGTACTTTAATATCACCCGTTTACGCCGTTTTGTGGCAAAATAAATGCAACCTTTCATAATTTCCATTTGTTGCTTTAATTTTGGACACCAGTGTACTTTGTACCGGATACGATCTAAATGGACGCAGTTCATTGAGACTATGCCGTTTTCATCTCACAGCAAGAATCATTTCCGTCGCACGATGTATTAGGTTCATCTGAAAATATGTCAAGAAACTGCATCCAAATATTCACTAGCAACAAGGAGAAAAGGTGGTTAAGATGGAATTCCTGTAAAAAATTGAGTGTGCAATGCTGATATCATTGCAGTCCTCAAGAACTGATGACAGCTCAAACAGTGGATTCAGTAACAATATACTGAAGGTAATATCTATAAAAGAAAAACGAACATTATATCTTCACATTACATAATGAGTAGAGACTTTAAGAAGAAACAAAAGACCTCAGTTAGAACCTACCTAAAAGATTTCAATTAATCAAATACTTCATCGAAACTAAAATAAAAATTGTGGATTACTTTTTTCGAAAAACAAATAGCAAAGCATCAGAATTGTATCTGAATAGAGTACCTAGTCAATTTAAGCATCAGCATTTCTAAGTATATTGATCTGTGGACATCGACGTCGACGTCATTAGAGATGGACCTCTAGTTAGGAATAGTGGTGAAAATAGGCAGTGTTCTTTTCACAGGAACCACTTGTCACGTTTTAAGCAACTGTGAGAAAAAAAAACAAGAAAACCTGAATCTGGATGGTTGTAGATTTGAACCGCCGTCTCCCCGACTTTGGGACCAGTGTCTTACCACTGCAGCATCTCGCTTGGTGTAATTTTCGTATTACGACTGATCCACTATTCACTCTTTTACTATTCACTGCTATTCGACTGATGTGACATCTCAAGTTTAGGTGCTTTGCACCGGGCATTTCCCAGTTTGTTTGGATGTCACTATGTGAAACCTGACCGTCAAAGCTATGAGGATTCCAGTTCGTTTTCTTTTTTTCCTAACAGCATCCTAGAGTGTAGGTGGCCCAAGTAAGACACTTGTAAACTACCAGCAACTGTAATGTTGTGTGTGCCGCACTGTTTTTTTTTTTAAACTAATTTGTGTCTGATTTTATTCTGAGAAGCTCAGTAATGTATGTAAATACCGTAAATGTAAATTTGATTCAAAAAGTACTTGAAGTGAAGTGAAGTGTAGCTTGACAGCAACAAACTCTTTAGCGTGCAACCCGCAACGATAGTAGTTGTGAATATTTGAGTGCGGATTCCAAAAAACAAAAAAAAAAAAGACAATTGATTTATTAAAAAAAAGAGAACTGTTAATCTGTATCTTGTGGAAAGAGGACGTGTTGCTAGACCGTCGCTCAGAATGTGTTGTTACATTTAATGAAAATTGATATTTTAGTGATAAAACCGAGTAAAGTATGTGTAAGAGTTGCCAAAATATCTTGTTTTTGGAAAATGAGGTGAACTTCATTGTCGTCGCCGTCTATCAATCGACAGAATTGTAAGTGTACAAAGTTCACTAAAATTCAGGAAAAGAAATGCATTCTCTATAGTTTTCATTCAATAAGTAACAACCTCTCATAATTTCTTAATTACAGTAATTGGATTATGTTATTGTACAATAGTATGGTGTTGAACTCCATTGACCAATTTTGATGTAGCAGAACGTGTAGGTTGAAGGAAGTTTGTGTGCTAAGTAATCTCCTTTTCTCACGAAATGCAGATTGCTGTTTAATCTTATTTATTTACAACAGTGGTCCCTTAGGTATGAAAAGCTACGAAAACTTGGGATCTAAGCTATCCTCAATACGGCCAAGTAACTAACAGGGTCGTATTTTAAACTTTAAAGAACAATAACTTCCTCGAAATTGTAATACGTTACCAACTGGTTCAGAAGATGATCGTTCAAGGAGGCAGCAACCAAAATTCGGGTACCAGTTACTACATAATGTAAAAATCTCAATCAAAAATCAATCTCTCTCTCTCTCTCTCTCCAAACACATATATAAATATTCATATTATTATTATTAAAAGAAGTCATTTTATGAATCTATTGTTTTGCTAGACCAGGAGCTCTGCATTGTCGGTTGAAGTTAGATAAGAGACGCCATCATCACATTTCGGAATTATGTGGGCCTGTTTATAGTTCTCGGATATACCGTAAGAGCAATACGCTCTCTCATGATGGTATTTTTATTTCATTGGATATTAAACTAAATGATCTGTTTGATATCGGGGAATATAAACAGAGAGAGAGAGAGAGAGAGAGAGAGAGAGACGGGAGAGGGGGAAGTGGCAAAGGAAAGTTTCATTCAAATGGATGGATTTATGGTAAAAAATTATAAAAATAAAGCATATTTACAATAGGACAAAACCACAGATGTTCGAACTAGCAAAGCTGCTCGCGTTTGCAGGTTTCCTGAGTACCGGTGACGAGGTTGCCCCTGGCAACGCTGCCCTGAAAGATCAGCAGCTGGCGCTATCATGGGTGCAGCAGAACATCGCCAGCTTCGGCGGAGACCCAGAGCTGGTGACGCTGTTTGGAGAAAGCTCGGGGGCCATGACTTCCTCCATCCATTTGGTGTCGCCGCTGACAGCTGGTCAGTATCTGGCGCGTCACTCACGCGCGCTATGAAACTACTCCACTGATGTGCAAAATTTTTCAGTTTTAACATTTTTGTTGATACAGGACCAGCAATCTTATTTTTATTACTTCGCGAACCGTCTGTTAGCAAATCTGTCATAGTTGCAGTACGTATGTTTGCGATTACTTTCGAAGCAGCTGGTTCATTCTCAAGCCTGACCTACTTAAGCCTTTTTTTTTCAAAAGAAATTAATTATTTTTATTCATACATACCAGCATTTAAAGCGTCTGGTCTTAGTAACTAACTTCACAATGGCAATGCATGCCTTATACTGCAATCGTAAATGAGTGTCACAATCAACACAAATCAGAATCAAACTGCAGGCGAACACAGCCAACAGTACAAGGAGAAGTTCAACGTCGCTAGTGTTGTATGACACAAAATTTGTAGTCGCACAACAAATGTATTTTTATTTATTTATTTTTTATTGTCATTTTTTACTTACTGCGACTCTTTAATAAAGACGCTGGAATGCCTCTTATTTAATATGATGCGCCGATTGGCTGTGGACGAGTGCCTGAATATGAAACGCCTGTCTTATATTTAAATGTACAAACTAGTACGCACGACACTATAATTTGCATTTGTGCAATGCCTGTATATTTGCCATTGTCATTTACTACATTGATGTAAAGATTAATAAAGGTGTTTTGATGCATCCTCACTTAAAACGCGACACGGCCATTGGCTGCGGACGTGCGCTTGTAGACTAGACTCGACACCAACGCCATCGAACATTTCCTGGTACTGTTGGCTGTGTTGGTCTCAAGTTTGATTCTGACTTACTGAGCACTCATATGTTGGCTGTGACACTCATTTGCTATTACTTTGTAAAGCTTGTATAGCTGTTATGATGTTAGTTATTGAGAGCAGGCACTTTCAGTGCAGGTATGTCTGAATTCAAGTACTTAATTTCTGTCACATTTGAACTGTTCATATCGTAATTTCACATTTGTATTCACTTATTTCACATTTGTATTCACTGCTCACTGAAAACTACGTACTGTTTTTTGTAGCCTCAGTAGGTCAGGCTTGAGAATGAATCAGCTCCTTCGAAACTAGTCGCCTAACATGCATACTGCAACTTTGACAGATTTGTTAATAAACTCTTCAGGAAATAATGTTCGAGAAGAGATCATCTTTCGTTAACGAGTTGTCGAAATGATTACTTAGTAAGTTTAGGCTTAATCATAAGACATTTGATATATGGCAGTGTTCAGTGCATTAACTAGAAAAGTTCTGAAACTAAATACACACATTTTGAAAAAGTAATAGAAGGAGAGAAAATTTTCTTCAACAAAAAAATATTCTGAGTGGCCAAAATTCAAAATTAATGGGAAGGTACTGCTCAAGCCTTTGTGATGCATTTATACCTAACGTCCGACATTCAAATCGCTACTGACCTGACTCACAGTAGTGTGGTTCTACAGAAGAAACCTGAGATCTGTTGATCAAAAACTTGTGGTCGTTGTATGCGTCGGTTTATGCACAAAGAAACATTGCCTCTGCATTACTGAAGACCGAACTGTAGCCCCTACGACGATAGTCTGACGATATCATGTAGCTGCATACAGGTAGTGATGAGTCACAAATAATCCGTGATACATGTGTGTTCTTATAGTGCAGCTAGGTGCTAGTAGCTACGATAATAGCTAAGAGGTGTCACTATCGTACAGGCAAGGAAATGAAATCTTTGGCACACAAAACGATGTATTTTTCGTAAATAAGTTTCATCTTTTGCCAATATTATGTCTTTTGTTAATTACTAGTTCTTTGGGGTGTTTGGTTCTTAGAGTCGATGAAGGAATGAAAGTGATATAATGTGACATGTGAAAATCTGAATTTTTGTTAACTGAGTATATGATAGCGGCGTAATTAGTATCTGGATAGCGTGAGTGAGCCATTTACACGAGGAGAAATCTATGCTATGTAATTCGGCAGTTTATGGTACTGAGGAAACGAGAAATATACGACTAACCCAGCTCCAGCTGCTTCGTTCCCGTAGACTGCGTGGTCTGCATTGCCTGTTTTCTGTTTTATTTTTGTTTCAAGTGAAATACCGATCTTTACAGATTTAGCTTTAAAAATATTTCAATATAACGAAATACTTTCTTAAGAATTTTCATCCCTATTTGACCCCTTTAGATGCAGAATTTCTAACCGATAAGTCAAATACAAATTTTTATTGACGTAACTTTAAAAATGCTTTAGTAGTACTTTAATAACGATTTATTTAAAAAAAAGCTTTCACCCACTATTTTACCCCCTTAGTGGTTGATTTCCAAAAATGCTGAAACTCGCATTTTATATTTCTGACCGAGAAATCAAATACCAATTTTTGTATTGCTAGCTTCAAAATTACCTTAATAGCGACATATTTCCAAAAAAATCTTTCGTCCCCTACGTCACACCCTTACTGGTGGAATTTAAAACAATCCGTTATTAATGGGAACGTACGATATTTGATCTACATCCAGACAAAATTATCCCATTGTCCGCCCCCGGTAGCTGAGTGGTCAGCGTGACAGACTGTCAACCCTAAGGGCTCGGATTCGATTCCCGGCTGGGTCGGAGATTTTCTCCGCTCAGGGACTGGGTGTTGTGTTGTCCTAATCATCATCATTTCATCCCCATCGACGCGCAGTCGCCGAAGTGGCGTCAAGTCGAAAGACCTGCACCAGGCGAACGGTATACCCGACTGGAGGCCCTAGCTACACGACATTTCATTTCATTTCAAGGGTTAAATTTCCAAAAACACTGAAACACATGTTTTATACTCAGGAAATGACAGTATGTCGAAATTTTCATACAACTATTTACTTTTATTATACAGCTAGTAAAACCTGGAACCTGAAAACGTTTGATGCACGCTTCAGATACGGTCAGAGTGGTTAGTTTCAACTACAGCTTTTCTGGCTAAGGAACACTACTCGCTTTCCAACAGGGAATCACGTGTGCTGCAGAAAATCACCGAAAGGTGAGTGGACATTTTCAGTTGGCAGAACAACATACCACACCACCGCACACCCTGGACATTGTTCGGGCGTCGTACATGGCCCGTCTTCAAGTGGGACAACCAGTCCCGTGACTCTGACTTTGTAAAATATCGCCTAAGTCATGAAAAACAGCCGTAACTACCAGCAGCAACATCTTTACACTGAATGTTAATACACATCCAGCTTACCAGACGACTAACTGCCACATCCGTATGGCAGTGACGTGGCGCACTGCCTATGATGTGCTTCAAGGCTGCTGTTCACAGGGAATTCCGTTTGTGAGGAAGACCGTGGGGAAGTGTGGCAGAACCATTCTCGACACATGATTAGGTGCAACTCTTCTTTTCATTGCACCCCAGATTTACTTTGCACGATTTAGATCTGGAGATGTTGATGACCATTCCATACAGTGGATGTTTTCAACTACGTTAAATTCCTTCTATAATTTCATTCGACAAGAACGAGCAAAATCGACCTTAAATAGCAATCTGTCTTAACTGCACCTTCGGATGCAGCCCTTGATCTCGTTTCTTTGGTGTTATCACCATTCATAAAAATGAAGCTGGGCGATAGAGGCGAACGAGAGAAAACAACTGCTATGGACATCTGCTGAAGCACAGCTGAATTACAAAGGAAGGATTCGACAACATGCATCAGTGGCGGCACCGCAAAACAAAGGCTTCTGGAGTACATGCAAAAAAAATGCGTCATCATGTAGCAACGGATGGAATTTCACAACTCGAAAAGTCAATCACTGTGCCCAAAAGAGTCATTAGATTACCCCGGAAAACGTAAATCTCGAAAGTCGTGTGGTGATTTGAACCTGTTTGAATGCGGGGAGAGTGCCGTAACTATTGCACCATGCAGCTTAGTCCTTGATTTACCATAAGTGTCAGTTCGAAACATGTCGCATTCATTTAACTGAAGTGACAGAAGTCATGGGATACCGATATGCCCATATACAGTTGGCGGCAGCATCGCGTACACAAGGTATAAAAGGGCAGTGCATCGACGGAGTTGTCTTTTGTACTCAGGTGATTCATCTGAAAAGGTTTCCGACGTGATGATGGCTTCACGTTGGGAATCAAGAGACTTTGAACGCAGAATAGTAGATACAGCTAAATGCATGGGACATTCCGTTTCCGAAATCGTTAGGGAATTCAGTAATTCGAGATTCACAGAGTGAGCCGGGAATCTCAAATTTCAGGCATTATCTTCCACCACGACCGAGAGCAGCGGTGTTTGCCTAGAGTTGTCACTGGTAACAGACAAGCAACACTGCGTGAAATAACCACAAAAACCAATATGGGACGAACGATGAACGTATCCGTAAGGATAGTGCTGCGAAATTTGGTGTCAATGGGCTGTGGCAGCAGACGCCCGACGCTAGTGCCTTTGCTAACAGCATGACATCGCGAGCAGTTTCTCATGGGCTCGTGACCACATCGGCTGCACCCTAGACGACTGGAAAACCGTGGTCTGGTCAGATTTCAGTTGGTAGGAGCTGATGGCAGGCCGGCCGCTGTAGCCGAGCGGTTCTACGCGCTTCAGTCCGGAACTGTGCTGCTGCTAGGTCGCGGGTTCGAATCCTGCCGCGGGCATGGATGTGTTTGATGTCCTTAGGTTAGTTAGGTTTAATCAGGTCTAAGTCTAGGGGACTGATGACCTCAGATGTTAAGTCCCATAGCGCTCAGAGCCATTTGAACCATTTGACAGCAGGGTTCGAGTGCGGTGCAGATTCCACGAAGCCATGTACCCAAGTTGTCAACAACCACTGTGCAAGCTGATGATAGCTACATAATGGTGTGGGTTGTGTTAACATGGAATGAACTGTGTCCTCTGGTCCAATTGAACCGATCATTGACCGGAAATGGCTATGTTCGGCTGTTTGGAGACAATTTGCACCCATTCAGGGACTTCATAATCCCAAACAAAGATGGAATGTTTAAGGATGACAATGCGCCACAATTGTTTCGAACTGGTTTAAAGAACATTATGGGCAATTCGAGTAAATGATCTGGCCACACATCGAACATTCATGGGACATGATCGAGTGGTCAGTTCGTGCAGGAAATCCTGCACCAGCAACACTTTTGCAACTATGGACGGCTATAGAGGCAACATGGCTCAGTATTTTTGCAGTGGACTCCCAATGACTTCTTGAGTACCGAGCGAGGTGGCGCAGTGGTTAGCACACTGGACTCGCATTCGGGAGGACGCCGGTTCAATCCCGCGTCCGGCCATCCTGATTTAGGTTTTCTGTGGTTTCCCTAAATCGCTTCAGGCAAATGCTGGGAGGGTTCCTGTGAAAGGCCACGGCCGACTTCCTTCGCCATCCTTCCCTAATCCGATGAGACCGATACCTCGCAGTTTGGTCTCCTCCCCCAAATCAACCAACCAACCAACTTCTTGAGTCCACGCTACTTCGAGTTGCTGGAATACGGTGGGCAAGAGGAGGTCCGAGACGATTTGAGGAGGTATCTCATGACTTTTGTTACGTCAGTGTGCAGCGTGATTCCATTTTGTACGGACAGCTTGACGCTCATTTGTAGTGTTTATTAAGATTCATCTTTTCATTTTCCTATTGTTGATTCTGTACGACGTACTTTGAGTGCTTAACCTCTCGTACAGGGTTGTTCTCCAGAATCATCCTGCAGAGCGGAAACTTCATCGGACGCCCAGGCCCCTTGGAGGCAGCTCGCAGGAACGCATTTCGTCTGGGAGCAGCTCTTGGCTTCGAGACGGACGACTCTGAGCAGCTGGTGGACTTCCTGCGCTCTGTCAGCGCTACAGACCTGCTAGTGGATAACTCGTTGATCCTGACAGACGAGGTACGTCAGTTCCTAAGCAACGTCTCTGATCGCTATCAGTAACATCTGCGCTTTGGATGGAAAAGTTTTCCTGAAAATCCGGGGCTGTTGCCAACCAGATAAAAAAATGCTTTGTTCCTCCAGTTTAGATGTCAGTCGATCATCGCAGCTGTAAAAAATATTTGATACAGACTAACAAAAGTGCGTCGAGTTCTTTTAGCATGAGAAATATTTGAACACGACGTCTAAAGATTGCCACGTCGCGATATGTGCGCTACAAAATAAGTACGTGAGGGGACTGACAGATTTTCGTCCAGTGTCTGTGTAGCGCATTACATTAATTACAAGCACTGATGATTATCAGACTTCAAGCCTTGCAGGTAATACTTATATTCAGTTTGCAACTATTAGTGCAAAAGTGTGCTGTAAGTCTGTAAGTGTGTGAGCTGTAACAGTGTGCATAACCGTCATGGAACGTCGGAGAGCCATGTCCACGTACTTCGGCGTGTGTAGGTCAAATCAGACATGTGCAGATGATTGTGTATTGTCGAAACGGTCTCAGATTTGGCGCTTCAATGCCACCGGTTAGTGACAGTTATCAAACAACAAACGTAAAGCAATGGCTGAACGTTGTCATGTCTGATGAACAACGTCGAGGAAGAAACACAATATTGCTGGGTGATACAGGCAGCACTACAAAGAGGCGAATATTGTAGGAGAATTTTATAGATGAATTATGTTGTGGACTGGCAAGACCGCCAATCCACAGTGACGGGTAACCGAAAGGCACGCGCTTAAACTCACGCAGGCTGGCGTGAGGTCTGAAACAGGATACGTAATGAATGCTATAAAGAAAAGTACGTAGCTGCTGGAATACTTAACTTTAATCCACAACTGGTGAACATTGGTCTTGTTACTGTACATGCTTCATTAGATACACAGCAAAGGATAAATGGCGCCTTGCTAGGTCGTAGCAATTGACTTAGCTGAAGGCTATGTTAACTATCGTCTCGGCAAATGAGAGCGTAATTCTCAGTGAACCTTTCCTAGCGAAGTCGGCTGTACAACTGGGGCGAGTGCTAGTAAGTCTCTCTAGACCTGCCGTGTGGCGGCGCTCGGTCTGCAATTACTGACAGTGGCGACACGCGGGTCCGTCGTATACTAGCGGACCGCGGCCGATTTAAAAGCTACCACCTAGCAAGTGTGGCGTCTGGCGGTGACACCACAAATTAACCCACATAGCAGGCATTATTAAATGGTTTGTAAATGAATGAGTTCTCGGAGATCCCATTCACATGTGTACGTTGTTTACGTTTTGTGCAAAGGATTTTGACCGCTTAGAAAGTCAAACACGTGAAGTTACTCGTTGGCTGGAGTACCACCAATTAAACTTCAAAACATCTTCCTAGTTTCTGTATCTCACGATTCGTAGCTAAACTGGTCCACATCGATCGTCGTGTGAGAGGTGCCCGTAATTATTAAGCGTTTGCCGGTCGGAGTGGCCGTGCGGTTATAGGCGCTACAGTCTGGAACCGCGTGACCGCTACGGTCGCAGGTTCGAATCCTGCCTCGGGCATGGATGTGTGTGATGTCCTTAGGTTAGTTAGGTTTAAGTAGTTCTAAGTTCTAGGGGACTGATAACCACAGTAGTTAAGTCCCATAGTGCTCAGAGCCATTTGAACCATTTTATTAAGCGTTTACATCTTCTCCACTATAGCGTCTACTATCGTCAGCTTTGTCTCTTTGTATCTCAATACACGCTTGGTAGGCTGAGGCTGGGTGAGGTTTGTAATACCTTACGTCAGAGATTGTCCGGCCAAGTTGATGGTTTGGCAGAACTTGGAGGACACACACACTGTAGCAGACTGAGTAGACTGACCGTTGCCGCTTTGCCACCTACTTCTGCGCTCCGTATCCTCTACTATTTTTTAATACGATTAGGGCAGATTAATAATGTTGCGAACGATTCATTCGATGTCAGATTCATGATTAGAAAATCATTGTCTTGGTAACCACAGTAACCACGTGGATCTCATCAGTGACTTCTCGCATGTGTTCTACAAGTCGTTGCCTCATCCTCTTCCCTTCTCATGATTTAAACATATACATGTGTAAATCTTTAGACGAGAGTGTGTGAGATCGTATTAGTAAAGATTCCGTGTTCCGAGCTTGCCTCCATATTGTCGTGAGAGACATGTTTGTCTAAAAGAAGCATAACTTGAAAATTAATGTGTAAATGAGGTCCTTTAACCAAGTATTTGTTTCTCTAGTTTCAATATATACCTCCTACTGAACAAAATGTTTTGACTCACTGTACGGCTCCACACTTTCTGTTTACTACTGAAAACCTGCCTTGCACAAGTTAGCATATCACATTGCACAGCAGCGTGATTTACGCTCTAAGGGAAATAGCGTCGCACCACGAAGGAATTATCCGAATGGGAAGGAAATCGGTAGATTTAATGTACGTACGCAGACAAACAAGTGATTACAGTTCCAGAAAAATAGGATGGTTTATTCAAGATAGAGCTTCACAAACTGAGCAAGTCAATAGCATGTTGGTGCACCTCTGGCCCTTATGCAAGCGATACTCGGCTTGCCATTGATTGATAGAGTTGTTGAACGTCCTGCGGAGCGATATCGTGTCAAATTATGTCCAACTGGCGCGTTAGCCGATAGGAGGGCCCTGCCAAAATGTTCAAAATGTTTTCAGTTGGGAAGTGATCTGGCGACGTTCCTGTCCAAGGTAGGGCTTGGCGAGGACGAAGACAAGCGGGAGAATGTCTCGCCGTTTGCAGACGGGCATTATCTCGCTGAAATGTAAGCCCAGGATGGCTTGTCATGAAGGGCAATAAAACGGGATCTTCGACGTATCGCTGGGCTGCAAGGATGCCGAGAATGATAACCGAAGGGTCCTCCTATGGAAAGAAAAGGCAGTCTTCACTATCACTACTGGCTGGCCGTATGGCGGGCGATGGGTTGGTATCCAACTGCTGTCCGGGACGTGTGTTTCACTTGCAGATGCAGAGGATTTTATTCGAGGTATTGTTACAGAGTAGAGCAGATCTTCCGTTAAGCAGATAACGTTTCTAGTTTCAGGACTAGGAGTAGTTATTTTGTGGATTTGTGGTGACAGGTCATGTGTGCAATTCTTCATAATTTCACAGGATAGAATCATTAACTGTTAAAACCGAGAAAAGCTTACAAGGCGGCACATTAAAAAGTTTCAATACTGCTTTCAACAGCCTGTGGAAGGCGTTGCATGCAGCAGCATATACGACGAGCGATTTTGAGGTTGTGTTCCAAAAATGAACAGCATAGAGACAGAAGTGATGACTTTTCTGCAGGACCTGACCATCATTTTGCAGGACAATGCTCAAGCACGTACAGTGCAACCTGTTACTGATTTGTTTGACTGATGGGGCTGCTAAGTGCTATACCACCTACTGCACTCCCCTGACTTAAGCCCTCGTGAGTTCAACTCGATTTCTAAACTGAAGGAAACACTTCACGGCATTCGCTTCAGAACTGCTACAAATTCGTCCGTCAATAGACCGCGCCGCTCGAACTATCAACACAACTGGCAGTGCTAAGAGTATCCTACGACTTCCGCATCGCTGGCAACGGGTTATACACAATGCTGGTGACTACGTTGAATGTCAGTAAAACTTTGAAACACGTATCTATTTTGTACGAGCTGTAAATAAATAGTTGCCACTATTAAAGTTCCAACCCTCGTATCTAATGGATATTTAAGACCTACTTCTAGCAGTCTTATGACTAAGCAATGCAGTCGATGTCTAAAGGCATAGTGTACGCTTTTTTTTACATCAGGCACAACGACAGTTCCAGTAACATTATTATCAATCCGCCACAGAATGTTTATTATCGAATTCTTGTTTTATGTATCGTATCGAGCAGCGAAAGTTGTGGCTGTTGCTTCAGCGCAGCGGAATCGCTAACTGGGATGCTGCATCGTTCTACAAGGGAGAAATTGACGCCTGGAGATCTTTTGGTGCGAAGGACTGAGTCAGTCAAGCCGGCGCATGCTTACAGGGCAGATCCCGAGTCCCTGCGCTTTTCGCGACCGCCCGTAAAAGTGGAGGATTTCTGTGGAGAGATTATACTGATAGTCACACCGAAGTTAAAACGCGAGTAGAACGCTCATATGAGAGAGCAAAGTAAGAACGTTGAAGCTCAGAATTATACTTTGTATCGGAAGGAGTAGTTGTATAATAAAGACATTCACATAGAAATGAAACGGCAATGGTAGACCACACAAATTCGTGAAAATGAGTGACTGCAATTGTAGAGTGTGTGCAATCAGAACAAGTAGGGACTTGTTACATGAACGTAAAGTGGAAAAAATTAAATGTGTCGTACAAAAGTGTTTACATATTACAACGTCCTCAATATTAATAGAATATTTTGGAAGGGGCTTAATCTTAGAACAGTGTAGAAGAATAGATAGGGCATACCTCTTAACCAGACAGTGAGAACTTCAATTATTGGCGCATGCAGCACGGGAGTAAGTTCGCCCACTATATCTGGCTATTTATTAATATCTGATACATAATTTTCCAAGCAACCAGATTATAGCGAAGAATAACGAACAATAAAAGGAAGTAAACAGAAGGGTGACTTACACGGTCCATATGCAATGAAATGTATGGTATCTATATGAAGTCAGATCTGCAACCGTGCGGGGTAGCCGTGCGGGATAGCCGGCACTGTAGTTCAGCATGTTCTGTCAGAGTGCTGCGTGCTCTCTGTAATAAAAAAAACTGAGTCAAGGAATGAACGATGAACTTGAACGGATGTCTTGTCACGTCATCCCAGACGAAACGCAACGAACTGTATCGGAAAAAAAGGCGCCTTGTCACGATTCCCGCGGCTATCCCCGTCGGAGGTTCGAGTCCTCCCTCGAGTATGGGTGTGTGTGTTGTCCTTAGCGCAAGTTAGTTTAAGATAGAGTAAATAGTGTACAAGCTTAGGGACCGATGACCTCAGCAGTTTGGTCCCATAAGATCTTACCACAAATTTCCAAAATTTTTCAGATCTGGAAAGCGCATTTAGCGTATACAGGGAAGGGTGGTGCAAATGGTCGCAGTGTTGCCTGAGTGGAGAGAGTGTGTAACAGAAATCCTGAAAAATCTCAACCGGCAACGCAACACACCACTTTCAGTAAAAGGTCACACCACCATTTAAAAGTGGACATCCCCACTTTATATAGTTTTTGTATTTGGTACTTAGCTCGTTTTGTATTTTGGCTTCCTTGTCTTTGGAGTATGATTGTCGTCTCCGGATTTTCCTGTAAGAAGAAATCTGAAACATTCCACGATTGTGAAAGTTCGATAGGCCGCTATTTAAGAAATAATAAATGTTCACACTATTAACTTTTGTATCATTAAACACTTCGAACAACTGGTGACATAAATAACTTTCATATATTCCCCTGATCTGCAAACTTCACTTGGTACAAAACATGTCTGCTTTTTGTCTCTCTATACAGAGTGTTCCAGCTATCTTGTTCACCCAAAATAT
Organism: Schistocerca americana; assembly: GCF_021461395.2. Taxonomy (NCBI): domain Eukaryota; kingdom Metazoa; phylum Arthropoda; class Insecta; order Orthoptera; family Acrididae; genus Schistocerca; species Schistocerca americana. The sequence continues at coordinate 494,438,599 of NC_060121.1, forward strand.
CTCTGGAACAATAACAGTTATTGGAAAACGACTTTCACCGGTATCAATGTAGGGCTGGGGCCCATGAATGTACATATTTGGAAACATTCTAAAACGAAAGCATACGTGTTTTTAACACAAACTTATGTTTTTTTAAATGGACCCCCTGTATTTTTTCTTCAGCAATCCATTGCATGACAAAGAACATACACAATGGCGTTGATTGCATCGCAATATTCCCATTACATCCCGAGAAATTGAGATGCGAAGTTGACGCTTGAAACACCCGACATGCGCTGCTAGCGCACGTCCTGAGACTCAGGCGTGAACCCCATGCTGCCCGTAATCGCGATGTGATTGACATGTGTAATCACACCTCCATACTTATCAAGAGGTAAAACTTTTAGTCCACTTGCTCGTTTCACTAAAACCATCAACATGAATTTTACTATTACGAGTGAATGATTAACTGTCACTTGCGCTAGATCTACAGTAAAGTAAAGTTTTAACGTTGAACGGCATTACCCTTTTAGTAACGGATTAACGATAAGCGAAGTTAACTCTGTGACTAATGTTGCGGTACACAGATATGTTACAGAACCGCATCACCCCTAGCCTATGGGATAAATACCTGCTGGAATCTACGACGTTACTGCAGGATGGCAGCAGACCGTATTATTCGCTTCGGACCTCTTGATAAGTATGGAAGTGTGATTACGCATGTCAATCACATCGCGATTACGGGCACCATGGGGTTCACGCCTGAGCCTCAGGACGTGCGCTAGCAGCGCATGTCGGGTGTTTCAAGCGTCAACTTCGCGTCTTAATATCTCGGGATGTAATGGGAATATTGCGATGCAATCAACGCCATCGTGTATGTGCTTTGTCATGCTATGGATTGCTGAAGAAAAAATATAGGAGGTCCATTTAAAAAAACATAAGTTTGTGTTAAAAAACACATATGCTTTCGTTTTAGAATGTTTCCAAATATGTACATTCATGGGCCCCAGCCCTACATTGATACCGGTGAAAGTCGTTTTCCAATAGCTGTTATTGTTCCAGAGATATTTTGGGTGGACAAGATAGCTGGGACACCCAGTATACAAGTTCACACAACTACTCTTCAGGGCAAGCGGGGACGTTTTAGGCAAAGAACCTAATTATATACATCACAGGGAAAGACAATGTTTAAATTCAGTTATACATTCATTCCTTACTTAAAGAAGAATAAAAATCGTTAGGAATGTTTTAAATAGATTTATAAAATTTTCATTATGCTTCTCTTCACATCGAATAGAAGCGCTAACACACAAAATACGACATTCACGTAAAAACAGGTTTGTCTGATGTTACTGCTCTACAAATGACACTGTCGATATCCACCAGTATCAGAGAGTTCATAATGTGAATAAGGCTTCGTTACATCACAGCAAATACGAAGCAATACGTCGTGCATCTCGCAAGAAACTTTTTAAAAATCTTCAAGAACTATATCTGAGTGCAGAATCTATAGATATTCTACGGCCCTTACGTTCGTATCTCGTAGAAGAATAATAGCAATTCTCACAGAAGCGCACAAGCAGTCAGTATTCCCACTCTCCATTTGCGAAAGGATAGGGAAGAAGCCTTAATACATGGGGTACAAAAAACCATCCTCTGCAACACGCTTCATAGTGATTTTCAGAGCAAAGATGTAAACGTACATGAAGGTCTTCTCCTGACTTTCTGCGAGACTGAAACCGAGATTATGATTCTTCGAATCTTTTATTTGCTGATGTTCAAGTAATCCTGCAGCATATGGAAGCCCATTAAAAAGCGCTGTACTCACATGCAAAAGATATGTTCCCTACGATAACGTTTCTGTTGAAAACTCCAGATTAATCTTTCCAAAGAAACAAAATAAACAAGCTTAAAACTGCTGCAGATGAAAAGTTACTTGAGATATTAAAATATGTTGGTGTGACATAAGCTAAGAAAGAGATACAACCTTATCAAAATAAAAACAATATTCCAAAATATCTCCAGATTACTCAAACAACTGTTAAAACTAAAGAGATTGTAATGCAAGTTAAATAATGGAGTCGACAGCAATATAAGTTTCTCAAATAAGGACAATGCGCGAATCTGATGAGGACGAAACTCAGGAGGCTCTAACCATGTCAAAAGATGTAATCTCGCAGGTCGCATCCCATATAGCAGCAGAAGAAAGGAAGTAAATATGATAAAATTGCTACACCAGATCTGAGAGTCTCGTTTGACTGCGACATATGCAGCGTATGAAGTAAGGGAAAAATCCTAAAATAATGACAACATACCGACCCATGAAAAAAGAATTAGAGAGAAGAGATGTAAGGGAGATCACATAAACGGTGTAGACATCGTGGAAACGAAGTGTAGTGGAATTATAATCTTAAACGGAGAAATGTGAGAGTCATGGTGACGTTCATTTCTAGGCCACAGTGCATTCAATCGGTTCGAGACTTAAAATTCCGAAAACGTGAGGAATTCTGGAACTTGTATGAGCTTATTTCATTTTTTGTCTAAATGTATAATTTTGAAAAGGAGAATATTAAATTCTGATTAAAAACTAAAACTGAACACCCTGAGGTAATGGTCTCACATGAATGAAGTTTCACTGATCTATTATATAGGTTACGCACCGAATACGATTATATTCACAAGGTCACATATCTGTGGAGAGAACACACTGCATAATTTCAGAAATTTGATTATTCGCCTCTGGCTGAAATCATCTATAAAGAAGGTCATACAGATGCCGGATACGATTTTTGAAGACAGTGTTTGGTTATGTTATCAAGTGTTATCGAAGCTGGTCAAGGAACTGCCACCGACAACTGTACACAGTTGACAACTCAAGTACAGCGTGGTAGACAATGCTTTGGAAGGGTCTCCCGTAGAGTCAGAATACGATCAAACGGAAATCCAGTAGACTGCGACGACCACAATTCCCCAAGCCCTACAGATACATCTATTAGCTGTATAACTTTCCTTTCGCCGTTTCGCAATAGATGGCAGTAGCGGCAAGTAGTGGTGCAGGTGAAGCTTAGGAATTTCAAAATATTAGTCAGTTTGTGATTGCATTTCAAAGTTATTCTCGATTGAATATGTCAACTTACCACCCTATTTCGTGTCGTTTACGGGAAGGTTTAATTATCTGCATCAAGATGAAGAAATGTGCGGCTGAGGCTCATAAAATTCTGGGCAAGACCTATGGTGATGCACCTGTTGATGAAAGAACATGCAGAGAATGGTTTCAACGCTGCGAGGACGGTTATTTTGACGTCGAAGACCGGTATGGCGGTGGAAGAGAGAAGGTTTACGAAACTACTGAAACCGACGGAAAGAATCACAGGAGATCGCTATCGAAAGCAGTTGATACGTTTGAGCCGAGCACTGAAAGACAAACGGCCACAATACAGCGATAGACACGGAAAGGAGATTTTGCAGCATGACAATGCTCGACCCTATGTCGCAAAACTCGTCAAAACATACTTCGAAACGTTGAAATGGTAAGTTCTATCCCACCCGTCATATTCTCCCTCTGACCACTACCTTTTCCGATCAATTGCATGCGGCCTGGCTGACCAGCACTTCCGGCTAAATCGTCCGGCCCGCGACGTCAATTCATCCGGCACGCCAACAGTACTTGAATGTGTTTCAGAAAACGTATGGAACACGAGGCGTCATACAATTTCAATTGAAAAATTGTATTTAGAGTACTAGGAGATTTTCAAACGTGTGGAAACCTCCTGGCTGGCATGTGCCTTACAGTTACTATGTTCGGCGATCAGGACTCAGTTGCAAGATGTGCAGACTTTCGGCACTCTTTTCATACTCTGCTATGTCACCAAGCACTCTGTAGGAATTTCTTGTGTATTTAAAGCAGTGAACTTAATTTTGGGACATGCACTCAGTCACCGACGGTTCCATGGGCTTCTTGAAGAAACTGAGTCCGAATTCTGTGACTTGCCTTATCACACAGCAGGGAAGTGGCCCAGCTGCGGTAAATTCCTGTTTCGTTTTCATAAGCCCCGAAACGAAACAGATGTTTTTGTCGATGAAAAAGATAGAGCTGATTCATAGCTGTCGAAGTTGTCATTTTTGGTCGGCATTACAACCAACGTGAATTACCCGAACTTGAAACTTCAGCGAAAGGAATAACCTTATCTGTGATCTGTGCAGAATCATCAAAGGATTTCGGAGTAAATTGTTGTTGCTTGTATCACAACCGGAAGAGGAAAGCTCTCCTCATTTTCACTGTTTCAGAGAGTTTTGTGCTACAATGCGTGAGGAAGTCAACCTAGATTTTCCGAAAAAAATGTTCGTGACTGGAAGAAGCATTTTCGAATCCGAGAGTGGCGTCCTTCTATTACAGAATTCGTTTGATTATAATCTTGATGATGTGTGAGTTGAACTACAGTAGGAACTCACTTATTTGCAAAGGAAATTACTTGTTGAAATAGAAGCACCGAGAAGCAAAACTTGTTGAATTTTACGGCTGCTTATTTTATGTCGAGTTGCATGGGGGCTTAATTATAAATTTAATGCAAATATTTTTAATTTTTAGTAGCGAACTGTCCGGTTACGCAGTCTCGTAAACGGTTGGCCCTGACTAGTTTTAGTACGCAATCAGACTGCATAGAATAACAACAAAGAATGAAAGAAAATTTCCGTTAACACGATTAATTAATTAAGTCCCCAGCAACTATAAAACCTACGAAACCAAAACACAAGTGTAACTGTTCTGTGTGTGGAAGTGTGATTCAACGTACACATCTGGCACGGTTCTTCTTCAATAAGACAAGAAATTTTAAATACCATTTATACTGAAGTAATTAAAAAAATAGAAATACTATAATTGCGTAAGAAAACCAGAATTACACTCTAATACAAGAACACAAGCCAGATGCTTTGTTGACTGAACCTGTAATGACGCATTATTTAAGACATTGAAATAATAAAATGAAAAGGGAATTTTTTTCCCTTCATATATATTGACGAAAAGCACTCTGATCATTACAATATCTCCATTCGAACAACATCTGCTGTCTAGCCCATCAAAACTGCATAAAACATGGAACAAGCACTCCCTACTACAACATCTCAACACCGACTCACTACTACCACATCTCGATAAGCACTGACTACTGCCACATCTCGACAAGCACTGCCAGTGGAGGCGGCGGAATAAAACTCTTTGGCGCAATCTCTGGCGCTGTGGCTCAGTGTAGCCACCTTTCAGAGTTTCCGAAACTGAAGAAATTTACTTCTGTTGAGGCATCAGTGGTGTAAACAACTTATGTTTGTGTGTAAACTTTTTCAAAAATGAAGTGTTTTAAGTCAGCACAACGAACAAGTTCGATTATGAAGATTTGGAGGCAGTTCTCTTAATTGGGTGCAGCAATACCAAACCTAATACAAAGTTTACTAATACAATACATTGTTCAAAATAACAGACCACTCCTTCGATAGGTGACGTACGGCTATAATGTGGGCAATGGTGTCATGCTCAGTATGGCGTGCCTCTTTTGTCGAGCAGGAAGTGTTGAGTCATTGACTTTACTTCCCTCTGTCAGTGACTCGTGGATGTGTAATATTTACGCGTCCCGTCTCCAGAGCCGTTGATTTTCTCGTTGCGTTTGTTCATGGTTGTCCACAAATCATCTCGTACTAAAATTTACTTCTCTATAAAAGGAAATATGGTACAGTAGACAGAAGGAAGAATAGAACTTAGGTTAGTGTGACATAACGCTGACCATCTGTTCAGTTAGGACTTCTTACTAATCTATTTGAAGAAAGACGGCAAAGGAAATAGCCAGAGGCCTAATCGTCATAACGATGTCAGAATACTATATGGCTGATTCAGAGAAATGACGGAAAACTTAAGCCTAGATGGTTAAACGTGGGCTGGACCACTCCCCTTCCGAGAACGAACACAACACAGTAACTACTTTACGGTTTCGTTCGGGTTGTCTCCAACGTATTTTATTGCAAACTGGTTTTCATCAGTATATATAATATAAAACAATATGTTTAGTTACTGTTTGGACAGCTGTGAAAAATCTTATCACGACTTCTCTCAGACCGACCTGAAAACCAATCCTTGAAATCGGACTCATTTTAGCCTTAGCTTTTCATTTCAGAAGCCGAATCCATTAGTACAGAGCTGCATTTATCTACGTCTATATTTACCTCTGCATATACGTCTGTTCTTTGCAGTTCACTGTGAAATGCGTGGTAGAGGATATTTCTCACTGTACAATGTTTTTGGTTTCAATCCACTCCATTCGCGTATGAAACAGAAAGGAACGATGACTTAAACGCGTCTGTGTGCGCTGTAATAACTCTAATCCTGTGTTCGCGGTTCCTACAGGAGTGCTGCCTTGGTACTTTGTAGTGTACTCCTAGATTTCTCATTTAATACCAGTTCTTGAAACTTTCAAATGTCTTCTTCAGGCTGTTGTTATCTTCGGATAAATGCTTTAGGAAACTCATGATACTAAGCAGCATTAGAACAGTTTATTTATTTACTGCCGGTTTCGATCAACGAATCAACGTTACGAAGACAAAAATGACAACAAGACCTCAATGTACAGAAATCATAAAGAGACGAAAATACAACGCGGAAACTTACCAAAAATTGACCAATACGAGTCACATGTCAGTCATGCCGAACCATTAAATTGCATTAGCTTTCAAGCTCATGAATAATAAAAAAGAAGACAATAATTATCTCCCATCAATAACCACCGGCATCCAAACACATAGGAGACTGGACGTATGTAGCCTGGACATAACCTGAGTAGCCAAAGGAATCTCAATCTCAAAGATAACACCACAAAGATGTCTAGTCAATGTGAACCATGACATCCAAAGATAATTTTAGGACTGAAAGCACACATAACAAGAAAGATCACAGTAAAGTAACAGTTTTATCAACTATCAAAATTATTTTCAATTTTTTTTATTTTCTGTGCAATTAACATTATGCACACATTACAATGGGGATCGGGATGAAATGAGAATAATTTAACCTGAGACAAAACCTGTGAAACATAATTAAAGAAAAGGTGCCAATAGTGTGCCGATAGTACATCTACATCTACATTTATACTCCGCAAGCCACCCAACGGTGTGTGGTGGAGGGCACTTTACGTGCCACTGTCATTACCTCCCTTTCCTGTTCCAGTCGCGTATGGTTCGCGGGAAGAACGACTGTCTGAAAGCCTCCGTGCGCGCTCTAATCCCTCTAATTTTACTTTCGTGATCTCCTCGGGAGGTATAAGTAGGGGGAAGCAATATATTCGATACCTCATCCAGAAACGCACCCTCTCGAAAACTGGCGAGCAGGCTACACCGCGATGCAGAGCGCCTCTCTTGCAGAGTCTGCCACTTGAGTTTGTTAAACATCTCCGTAACGCTATCACGTTTACCAAATAACCCTGTGACGAAACGCGCCGCTCTTCTTTGGATCCTCTCTATCTCCTCCGTCAACCCGATCTGGTACGGATCCCACACTGATGAGCAATACTCAAGTATAGGTCGAACGAGTGTTTTGTAAGCCACCTCCTTTGTTGATGGACTACATTTTCTAAGGGCTCTCCCAATGAATCTCAACCTGGTAACCGCCTTACCAACAATTAATTTTATATGATCATTCCACTTCAAATCGTTCAGCACGCATACTCCCAGATATTTTACAGAAGTAACTGCTACCAGTGTTTGTTCCGCTATCATATAATCGTACAATAAAAGATCCTTCTTTCTATGTATTCACAATACATTACATTTGTCTATGTTAAGGGTCAGTTTCCACTCCCTGCACCAAGTGCCTATCCGCTGCAGATCTTCCTGCATTTCGCTACAATTTTCTAATGCTGCAACTTCTCTGTATACTACAGCATCATCCGCGAAAAGCCGCATGGAACTTCCGACACTATCTACTAGGTCATTTATATATATTGTGAAAAGCAGTGGTCCCATAACACTCCCCTGTGGCACGCCAGAGGTTACTTTAACGTCTGTAGACGTCTCTCCATTGATAACAACATGCTGTGTTCTGTTTGCTAAAAACTCTTCAATCCAGCCACACAGCTGGTCTGATATTTCGTAGGCTCTTACTTTGTTTATCAGGCGACAGTGCGGAACTGTATTGAACGCCTTCCGGAAGTCAAGAAAAATAGCATCTACCTGGGAGCCTGTATCTAATATTTTCTGGGTCTCATGAACAAATAAAGCGAGTTGGGTCTCACACGATCGCTGTTTCCGAAATCCATGTTGATTCCTACATAGTAGATTCTGGGTTTCCAAAAACTTCATGATACTCGAGCAAAAAACATGTTCTAAAATTCTACAACAGATCGACGTCAGAGATATAGGTCTATAGTTTTGCGCATCTGCTCGACGACCCTTCTTGAAGACTGGGACTACCTGTGCTCTTTTCCAATCATTTGGAACCTTCCGTTCCTCTAGAGACTTGCGGTACACGGCTGTTAGAAGGGGGGCAAGTTCTTTCGCGTACTCTGTGTAGAATCGAATTGGTATCCCGTCAGGTCCAGTGGACTTTCCTCTGTTGAGTGATTCCAGTTGCTTTTCTATATTGGACACTTATTTCGATGTCAGCCATTTTTTCGTTTGTGCGAGGATTTAGAGAAGGAACTGCAGTGCGGTCTTCCTCTGTGAAACAGCTTTGGAAAAAGGTGTTTAGTATTTCAGCTTTACGCGTGTCATCCTCTGTTTCAATGCCATCATCATCCCGTAGTGTCTGGATATGCTGTTTCGAGCCACTTACTGATTTAACGTAAGACCAGAACTTCCTAGGATTTTCTGTCAAGTCGGTACATAGAATTTTACTTTCGAATTCACTGAACGCTTCACGCATAGCCCTCCTTACGCTAACTTTGACATCGTTTAGCTTCTGTTTGTCTGAGAGGTTTTGGCTGCGTTTAAACTTGGAGTGAAGCTCTCTTTGCTTTCGCAGTAGTTTCCTAACTTTGTTGTTGTACCACGGTGGGTTTTTCCCGTCCCTCACAGTTTTACTCGGCACGTACCTGTCTAAAACGCATTTTACGATTGCCTTGAACTTTTTCCATAAACACTCAACATTGTCAGTGTCGGAACAGAATTTTTCGTTTTGATCTGTTAGGTAGTCTGAAATCTGCCTTCTATTACTCTTGCTAAACAGATAAACCTTCCTCCCTTTTTTTATATTCGTATTAACTTCCATATTCAGGGATGCTGCAACGGCCTTATGATCACTGATTCCCTGTTCTGCACATACAGAGTCGAAAAGTTCGGGTCTGATTGTTATCAGTAGGTCAAAGATGTTATCTCCACGAGTCGGTTCTCTGTTTAATTGCTCGAGGTAATTTTCGGATAGTGCACTCAGTATAATGTCACTCGATGCTCTGTCCCTGCCACCCGTCCTAAACATCTGAGTGTCCCAGTCTATATCTGGTAAATTGAAATCTCCACCTAAGACTATAACATGCTGAGAAAATTTATGTGAAATGTATTCCAAATTTTCTCTCAGTTGTTCTGCCACTAATGCTGCTGAGTCGGGAGGTCGGTAAAAGGAGCCAATTATTAACCTAGCTCGGTTGTTGAGTGTAACCTCCACCAATAATAATTCACAGGAACTATCCACTTCTACTTCACTACAGGATAAACTACTACTAACAGCGACGAACGCTCCACCACCGGTTGCATGCAATCTATCCTTTCTAAACACCGTCTGTACCTTTGTAAAAATTTCGGCGGAATTTACCTCTGGCTTCAGCCAGCTTTCTGTACCTATAACGATTTCAGCTTCGGTGCTTTCTATCAGCGCTTGAAGTTCCGGTACCAACGCAGCTTCGACAGTTTACAATTACAATACCGATTGCTGCTTGGTCCCCGCATTTATGAGTACAATGTACAATTCGGTGTATCACATGCCCCAACTGCAGGGACTCTGGAACAAATGACATATGAGTAAATGATTAAAGTTGAGGTCCCCAGTATATTACTGAGAAGCTACATGATGATAGGTACACGAAAAGATTAACCGAGGTTAACAAAGAAGAAAAAAACGTACACAGTCTTAAAACTGAATAACTTAGCAAAGAGCACCTTAGTGACAGTATGCAGAAAATCGGTCTCCAAAAGCAAAATTACATGTCCATCTGTGGGGCTAAAATAATGTGGCACATGATATCCAACTTATAGACAAACAGGAATTATATCGAATACATTTCCCGAGAGGGATCACTACACGATATCAAAATGTGTTAGACTAAAAGGTCAGTGTGGAACATCAAACAAACAGTATATGAGGTTATAATATTTAAAAAAAGGGAGAATCGGAGTGATCTGGTATAGGCAATTAAACATTGCATACAATGGGACAAAGTGTGTGACCAACAAATGGATAAGACAAGGTGGGAAATGTATATAAATTAAAAAATTTAAAATCAGTTTTCAAAAAAATTAGAAATCATTAACAATGTTTAATAAAATCTTTGTTGTTATCAGTATTTTTTGCTTTAAAATTACGTTTGTATGTCATGGTTCATATTGACTGGACATCTTTATGGTGTTATCTTTGAGTTTACGAGTACTTTTAGGTTATATCAAGGCTAAATATGTCCAGTCTACTGTCTGTGATGATGAGGGATAATTATTGTCTTCTGTGTTATTATTTATAAGATTGACATCTAATATGATATTACGGTTCAACATAATTGACATGTGACTTGTACTGGCCAATTTTTCGTGTCTTTATGACGTTTCGTACACTGAAGAATTTATTTATTTTTAATTTTTTTTTAACGTTGATACTGGTATAGCATGATGGTCATCGACCGAAACCGGTTGTGAATAAATAAACTGTTGGAATGAAGCCTGGCGTCAGGAGTTCCTTGAAACTTTGTAAGCGGTTAATTCACGCCTATCTGCAAGCGTCCGCCAATTCGGGTTTTTCGGCATCTTCGTGACATTCACCAGTGCGGTACAGCTGTGATCATTCGTGTTGCTCTACTTAGTTGGATATTCGATATCTCCTGTTAGTCCTATTTCGTATGAGCCCCACACACTTGAGCAGTACAGTAGGCTGTGTCGCACATGTGTTTCCTACAATAAATGCGTTTTCCCAGTATGCTTCCATGGAGATATAATAATGGGAGGTGGCCCTACAGACTTCCGCTGTACATTGCTTTGAAGCTAGTGCCACCACGTTGCTAGGCTCTAAACATTAGCAGACTACTGTTTACAATTACTTCTTGTTCTTAATTTCCGCTGCGTCTATGCAACAGTTGTTTTAAATAGTAAATATTACAGTGCTTTCCCGAACAACACAATGTCAGGAAGGCGTTTTCAAACGTTTCTTGGTGTTAAACGCTTATCTGATAGAGTAATACGCTACATTTGGCCTCGTTAATGCAACTTTCTTTTCGTTGCACATTTCAAATAACCAAAAAGTGAAATATGTGATGTGAAAAGGCTGCTTTCGTAATCCAGCATTTTCATTAATACGGGACGACGAGACTGATGTTCGTCTACGCCCTCTTCTCGAAAATGCTCAAGACATATTTTGCTACGTCTGGGTGGTTTGCAGCATTAAATTCTCACAGTCATCGACTTGAGGGCTCTTCGAGTTGATAGAAAATCTAAAGTCATTATAATGGTTATTATTATGGAAATAAAACTACTATCGTAAAAGTAACCAGTGCATCTGGAATTCATGTATATAAAAGAAAATATTGCTTGAACGAGTCCAGTTATGAATGAAATGTGATTCCTTTACATTTTTAGACTATAATCAGAACGACTAATGCACCTGTAAATGACGCAAGCTGGCATTTTGTGTCAAAAACCTCCACCTGAAACTAACGTTTGGCATAGAACTGCTGATATTTTTAAAAAAATGTGTTTTATAAAGAGCGAAACTGTACATTTCAGGCCTTTTAACTCAAGATGTCAATATCTGCATCGCCTCCCTTAAGCTAATGAGTCCTACTTCTTTTAAAAATGGTATGAAATCCCGGCACGTTGTCCGCTGTCACGTCATTCACGATTTCAGGAGAAGGTGATGTTCTCATACGTCCCTTGGGCTCCGCATATCGAGCCTCAGCTGGAGGGTGCCTTCATCTCAGAGTCTCCTATTGCGGCTCTCGTCGAGGGCCGTTTCCACCGAGTCCCAATCATCACAGGCGTCACATCTGGCGAGCTAGGTGCGTATTACAATTCAGTATAATGTGAAACTTAGAGGGAATGTGACGTTATCGCGTTAGTTACTAATAGTTTGCTGGCACAGATGACATTTCATGAACTGAGTGGCTGAACTTCACGTGAAAGGTCGCCCTATTTGAATATGTGCCGCGAGTGATGCCCGAATGTTACTGATAGACGCGGGGTCTGGCGCTAGTGTGAACACGATACCTAGCAGCCTGTTACAGAAACGTGTGCGGTGCACAAGGCAGTACTGCGTGAGTTACCGGTTTCAACGTTGGGTGACAATCAGTGTATGACGCATGGGTCATAGTACTGTATATCAGGCAATACACGAGAATTCGTGTCTCCGAGATGTAGTCTGTACTGTCAGTTTTTAGCAATGCAGAGGCAATGTTTATATACGCATGAACAGTCGCAGAGAATTCTCTCAAATGTCTGACCGACGGACGTCACGTGGCCTCCACAGAGCCAGGCAGGGCGATCGCGGTATGGTTGAGCCATATCGTCGCCGACTGTGTGGCGACAAGTGCACCGCATAGGCTTAAGCAGTCGACAACACTACACCTTTGCATGACTTTGGCCACTCACAAGGAGAACACGGCAAGTTCCACAACCCGATTTCCCAGAAACTTCGCTCAGTGGAAGAGGAGCTGAAATAAGCGAGCACATGTCTCCGCTTGTTAGATACTCGACCGTTTCTGAGAAAAGGACCTTCAAAGTTTTTGACGTAATTTAGATGCCTTTTAGCGCACGCTTAGGTCCACCCATCTAGTGACACACTGGCTAGTGTAGCCCCGTTTCACTTTTGCGTCTCATGTTCGAAACCCGATTACTTTTTATTTCATTTGTTCATTATCTGCCTATGTCCTTTGGTGGTTACTACACTAACGTTTCTTATCAAGTTAGGAGATGCGAGGACTTTACATTAATTGCAAAATTACAGCTAGATTACATTAATTATGCAATGTATATGTGTGTAGTATTTTCAGAGGGTTAGTAGGACATGTTCTGAGGCATCAAGGGATCACAAATCTAGCATTGGAGGGCAGCGTGGAGGGTAAAAATCGTAGAGGGAGACCAAGAGATGAATACACTAAGCAGATTCAGAAGGATGTAGGTTGCAGTAAGTACTGGGAGATGAAGAAGCTTGCACAGGATAGGGTAGCATGGAGAGCTGCATCAAACCAGTCTCAGGACTGAAGACCACAACAACAACAACATTTTCAGAGGTTACAATCTCTCTTAATTCTTATATTTCATTACTAATTAGCATATGTCATTCTTATCCTTATCCTTCATGAAGATTTAGTGCGTTCATTAGATGATACCGATCATAAAAATATTGTAAACATAGAAATTCCGAACAACACAAACATGAGGCAAATATTCCACAGCGATATATCTTGGTATGATTCTTCACACGTAGGGAAGAAATGTCGTTAACATTGCAGAAGGTTCAGGCGTTGGCAATTATTTTGCTGCAAACCAAGCATAACTGTTCACTTTTCCGAAAACTGGGGGCCGGCCACTGTGGCCGAGCGCTCCTAGGCACTTCAGTCCGGAACCGCGCTTCTGCTACGCTCGCAGGTTCGAATCCTGCCTCGGGCATGGATGTGTCTGATGTCCTTAGGTTAGTTAGGTTCAAGTAGTTCTTAGTCTAGGGGACTGATGACCTCAGATGTTAAGTCCCATAGTGCTCAGAGCCAAAATTGGGGCTTGCAGTTGATCATAATAAAGATATGCTACAGGAATATCGTCGAAAACAAATTCAAATAATTATTTTATCCATTTATTGCATTTATTTTTTTAAATTTATTCGTCTAACGTGCAATTAGTAAACTAATAGGGAAACGTTGTTTCAATATATGCTGGAAAAAATTGGTGTAGTAGTCTTCTGTGGACATGGGTAGATAAATGAAAAACAAAAATAAAAATAATTATCGGGTTTCGAACACCGTGAAGCCGCGATGCTAGCCACTGTCACATTGCTTCGATCAAACTACTGATTCTGTAAAAGGCGCACAAGAAATGGTCAAGCCGAGACCGATATTCACTTATTTTCACTCCTCTTCCACTGTGCGAAGTTTTTGGAAAATCGAGTTATGGCACTTGCTGCCTTTTCCTCGTCAATGTAAACTACTATTTTCATCACTTACACACTCTGATCAAAAGTATGCGGACGCCCCTGTGTAATTCGGAACTGATCTTTAAACGACAAGAGAGGCCAGGGCGCCAGTATGAAAAAATGTTCAAACGTGTGTGAATTTCTAAAGGACCAGACTGCTAAACTTGCACACTACTTAGACTAACTTATGCTAAGAACAAGACACACACCCATGCCCGATGGAGGACTCGAACCTCCGTTGGCGGGAGGGGTGGGAGGGGGTAATCCGTGACATGGCGCGTAGACCGCGCGGTCACTCCGCGCGATCCAGTATGAAACAAGACGCGAGTATTTTGGTCAGCAGAGAAGCAGTGTCAGCAGAACAAGATCACAGATTTCTTAAGTCGAATAATCGTTATCAGAGGCGCTGCTAGGGGTGGTTCAGGGGCTCCGATCCACAACGGGTACCTCCTCCGAAGGGTGACGAAACTTGCTAGTTTCTATGGTATCAGTTGTAAAAAATTGCTTTCACGGGTTTTCGTTCCTCACACTTCTGTGAGCGGGTGGAAAATTAGAAAGCTTATGGACTGTTCCTTACCCTGTTGCACCCATATGCGCATTCTCCCAGTGAAATAGCATGTAAGCAAACATTATTCTCACACAGTACTTGAGACAGTTACGTCAATGATCTTAGTATGATGTACTGTGGGGCACTGTTAATATAGTTTGTCAGTAAGTAAACAAATTTTACGATTTGACTGGGCTTTGAAAGTTATTGTGCTCTTATTTTTTTGTGGTAAGTAGAGTTTTGAGATTGTAAAATAATGGAAACGTACACCTTGTGATCGTAAAAAAAATTACGTTATGGTTGGAGGAGTCTCCTGGATAAAAAAAAAAAGTTCCGCAAAATGTTCAAATAGTTCTGAGCACTATGGGACTTAACTGCTGAGGTTATCAGTCCCCTAGAACTTAGAACTGCTTAAACCTATCTAACCTAAGGACATCACACACATCCATGCCCGAGGCAGGATTCGAACCTGCGACCGTAGTGGTCGCGCGGTTCCAGACTGTAGCGCCTAGAACCGCTCGGCACTCCGGCCGGCCCGCAAAATGTGTTGCTTAATATATGTACCAATGTAAGCGGGATTATAGTTTCCTTCACGACCAGATTTCTACAAGAAATCGATACACGTTGCCAAGCCATGGATTGTACATAAGATCGTTTTGCCTTTTTCCGAGCCAAGCAATCTGATTAAAACCTCGGTAACAGAACTTATCGCGATTGTAGAAAGTTTAGTTAATAATATCTTACAAGATTTCTGCAGATGGTATCCTTCCAGATTTTTCGACGCCTAAGAAGGTTCCCGAAAGTTATCGAAGTCCCAAAATTAGAGTCTCTTGGATGGATATCATTAAGACTGTTACAGTGGTTCAATACGAATGTTCAGAATCTGTTGCCAATATCACTTTGGCGTTAATATTTTTCTTACCATTGTGTGTTTTTGTAGCGTCACGCGAAATTAAGAATTGTTTTTGGTTCTCCTAAAACAAGACCAGGAAGACTTTATGTACTGACAGAGAGGGGCCGTCTAGGACTGTCGAGGGTGGTTGTAACAAAAAACATGAAATCTGCGGTAGGAATCACTCGTGAGTTCCAAAGTGTTAGCAGCAGTCCACCTACCACAATGACTGTGCGTAGGCTGAGGAGAATGGGGTAAAGAGGTTGAGCAGCTCCTCGTAAGCCACCCATTTCTCTTGTCAGTGTTGAGCGATGCATGAGGTGTTGTAAACAGCGGCGCCACTGGACAATGGATGACTGGAATCGAGTGATTTGGAGTGATGAACCATGCCATATGGTGGGGTAATACGAAGGAACTGTTTAGGTTCGGCGAATGTCTGGAGAACATTATGTGCCGTCATACATAGTATTAACTGTGAAGTACGGAGAAGGTGATGTTACGGTAAGGGGAAGCTTCTTGTGGTTAGGGAACGATCCTCTCAGAAAACGTTAAATACGGGAGGATATGAACACATTTTAGAGCATTCTGTACTTCGTACGGTAGAGGAACAGCCCGGAGACGATGATTGTTTGTAACAACACGACAGTACACATTGTCATAAAGCGGCATTTTTGAGGCAATAGATTGTGGAAAACACGCCTGAAATGGACTTGCCTGCTTGGGGTCCTGAACTGAACTTTGGGATGAGTTAGAGCATCGACTTCGCTCCAGACCCCAGCATCCTACATCATTACCTTCTCTGGTTTAGACTCTTAAAGAAAACTAGGTCGTCGTTCCTCTATAGAGATTCAGATACCTCGTTAAAAGTAACCCCTAGTAGAGTTCAAACTGTCATAAAGGTGAACTGTGGGCACTCCTCATGTTAATATCCTCTAATAGGTGACGGCATATTTTTGATCAGATAGTGTATGATCAGTAAAGTAATCTAATTTGGACATATTTCGTCATCATATTATTGTTACCAATAGTAATTAATCTTCAGGTTACGAAATGGCAACAAATGCTGAGAAAGTCAGCTATCTGAACAGCACATTTGTTGAGTCTGTGGGCCCCAGCCTACACCTCTCGACGGCAGAGCAGCAGCAAGAAGCAGCACGCAAGTTGCAGGAATTCTACTTTGGCGACGAGACCATCTCTGTAGACAATCCGGAGCCTATTGTGAACGTAAGTCTAACTAAAATCTTTATTTACAGAGAAAGCAAAACGCAATAATTACTGTATCTTAGTGTGCCTTTGTAACAGTGTATACCAGTATGTGATAAGAGAGTTGGTAGAGCACTTAAATTGCAATGGTGTCTTCAACGTCGAGATCACATGCATCACACATGTTTATAAAAGTCAAAGAAAAGTTATAAAAATAGCTGCTGAAGTAATTACACGTCGAATGCGATGAAACCCAACAAAATATACGATGGTTGGAACTTTAATAGTGGCAATATTTATTTACAGCTCGTACAAAATAGATACGTGTTTCAAAGTTTTACTGACCTTCAAAGTAGTCAATAGCATTGTGTATAACCCGTTTCCAGCGATGTGGAGGTCGTAGGATACTCTTCGCAGTCCCAGTTGTGTTGACAGTTTGAGCGGCGCGGTCTATGCCCAAGAAATTTGAAGCAGTTCTGAAGAAATGCCGTGAAGTGTTTCTTTCAGTTTAGAAATCAAGTTGAACTCACGAGGGCTCAAGTCAGGGAGTGCAGTAGGTGGTATAGCACTTAGCAGCCCCATCAGTCAAACAAATCAGTAACAGGTTGCACTGTACGTGTTTGAGCATTGTCCTGCAAAATGATGGTCAGGTCTTGCAGAAAGAGTCATCCCTTCTGTCTCTGAGCTGGTCGTAGGTTGTGTTCCAAAAATGAACGGCATAGAGACAGAAGAAATGACACTTTCTGCAGGACCTGACCATCATTTTGCAGGACAATGCTCAAGCACGTACAGTGCAACCTGTTACGGATTTTGTACGAGCTGTAAATAAATAGGTGCCACTATTAAAGTTCCAACCTTCGTAGACCACGGAGCACCAAACTTATCTCATGAAAAGATATTCGAACTTAAGACAATAGTGATCTCTAGTTAGTAACGTGAACTGCAAGGAGAAAATTAACGTACCATTACGTAATTTCGACTTAACCTTTAATTGTGACAGCAGATTTGCGACTGTGATTAAGACTAACTTATTACGTCAGTTTTTAAGACGTGGAAACTTACTGATGTGCCTCAAGCAAGCGTCCTACGTAAAGAGTATTTCGTCCAGTCGTTTACTTTGAGTCAGTTCTGTTTGCTTTGTGGTAGTTGCTCTGTTATTCGATGTGTTAGCTCTCGCTCTTGCATGTTACGCACCAGTAGGCCAACAGTTACGTATTTATCGTTTTCTATGTTTTCTTCGTTTTTAATTATTAAATTTCGCACGAATTTTTCTGTTTAAGAGGTGTAATCTAGCGTTTTTGTAACTGTGAAGTGCACATTCATGCAGTTTATAGCACAGTTCTCTTTTCTTTTGAACGGCCAGCTACACAGCTCAGTAGGACTCAGCCTCCATTTGTGACACGTCATGAGGGTAGGAAGCTGCGTATTTAAATTTTTCTGTGTGCTTCTATAGTTTAGTTTCTATGTTAGTCGCTCTAGGATGGTAGGATTTGTGCAGACTCAGTAGGAGGTGGCCACAGTTCGCGAACAATGAATGCATTTTTTGAGACGATTAGTCGTCTTAAGGCTCCTGCCTCAGAGTGTAGCGGTGGTGGAGAACTGGCGCGTTGCATCGGACAACTCATATGTCTCTTGTTTCGCTCATGGGCTATCTTTTTTCTTTTTGTTTTTTAATTTTTTTTCCCTAGACCTCTGCTACTTCAGGCGTTGGTCCCTTTCACCCCTACTGTCCCCAGGAACCTATCTAACCTAGAAACAAAAGCAAACCTAGTGTCACCGCCACTTTCACGCTAAAAGCTAACTAGGACGTTTGTTTGCCACCACTTCTGGCTCCGCCCACGAACAAAAATTAAATACGCCACTGATCATTTTGTTAAAAAAAGGAAAGGATAAAGGAAGAGGTACAGCACTTTTCTTAAATTTTATTTGTTTCCTTTTTGTTATGTTTTTATTTATTTGTTTTATTTTTTTAATCTTCTCCCGTGGGTGTCCACAGCAGCCAGACGGTAGGATGTCCAGGTCGTCTTCTCGTTCAGCGAGGTTGAAACACCCCGTAATTACCTTTGATGTCACTCATCAGTCCAGCATGTGCTATATCGTCAATCTCTTCTCACACCCGGTACACCCACTGGAGGCCGCATAAACGACGACCCAAGTAATTCGCAAAGAGCGAACCATACGACGAATTGCGCTGTAAAACCGTGTAGTTGCTGGTGAAATGGTGCCAAAAATCTAACAAGCCTGTAACGCCCTCACTAAAAAAAAGTTTGACAATGCCGCACCCTCAATCCACACCGTGGCTCTATGACGAATAGCAGGGTAGTAAGTGACGTCGGGATGGCTCAGTTCGATGGGATCAACAATGCCAACATGCGCCGTGTCAAGAGCCAGCAGTCGGCAGCCGTGTCACAAACGAAACGGTGTCGACAGCGGCGCATTTGGAACAGAGAGTGTCCTCGGCAAGATGTATAATGTATGAACATTGCCGGTCGAAAAATTTTTCAGTCTTTATCACATACCACAGAGCCCTCGCCGCGGTGGGAAGGAAAGGCGAGTGTATGTTACACTACACCCACTTCCAGCCGACCGCCGAATGTCGGCCTTCAGTTACGTTAGCTGGAAGCGTCCGTTGAAAGTAGTGGTAGGAATCCTTGGTTCTAGGAGCCCGCGTGACCGGTAGAACATCCAAGAGATATTCATGTCGAGCAGATGGCTGCGAATGAGACAGAGTGTTGACGCGATATGTCCAACAGGAATCGGCGGCTGGAGGTACTGAAGCGTCATCCCCTCGATCATCGTACCAGTGAGGGTGTCCTTGCCCATACTACGTAGGCGATGCGTCGTCCACAGTAAGAGAGCGCGCGCTATATTGTGCACGTTTATCATTCCAATGCTGCCTGGATGTGTAGGCAACGTTAGTGCCTCGTAGCGGGTCTTCAACACCCTACCATAGCTAACGAAATGACCTAATGCCTCCTGGAGCTTGGCAGCTACCGTAGAGGCCATCGGGAGAACGTATGTGTAACGATTAAGTCTCGGAGTGATGTAGACGTTGACAAAATGTACCCGCATGATCAAGTCAAGTGTTCGGGAGGCTCGGACACGAACTTGTGTGCAGATCACATTAACTAGTCTGCAATACATGGCTGCTACTGTACGCTGCACGTTCCCATGAAAGGTCACTCCCAAACATTTCATCGCCGGATAACGAGCACTGGCGTACCCATATTCAGTCCTCTGTCCACATCCATGTAGTGCGACTTCCTTAGGTTGATAGGGCTCCCGGACACCTCGTTGTATCACTGAAGCCGCGCAATAGCGGTACATATACAGGGGACAGGCAAAATAATATGAACAGTGGTAGTAATGGGATGGTTGTGTTTGACAGTGAACAACGCAGATAAGGCACGTGTCGTGCCGAACTGAACTGTGCGTGTTCAGTACGGACTAGGCATTAGTGCAGGTTGTTTAGGAATAGTGCACAATTCGTATTTGCAGTCAGAGGCCGAGATCGACGTGCAATGAAGACCTAACAGAGTTCCAAAGAGGGCAGACTGTGGGAGCTCGATTAGCTAGAGGATCAGTAACCAAGTCAGCCAACATATTAAATGTTTCAAGAGCAACTGTTTCATCAGTCATGACAGCCTACACAAAACATGGAAAGACATCATCGTGTAAATGTAAAAGTGGGCGCAAATCAAAACTAAATGGCAGAGATCGACGTACGCTAACACGAATTGTGTCAAAACATCACAATACTACTGCGGCTAAAGTGACTGCAAAGCTCAATAGCCATCTTCGGCGACCACATATGTATCGACTGTCTGCCGAGAACTCCATAAAGCGAATATTCATGGACAAGCT
Organism: Schistocerca americana; assembly: GCF_021461395.2. Classification (NCBI taxonomy): domain Eukaryota; kingdom Metazoa; phylum Arthropoda; class Insecta; order Orthoptera; family Acrididae; genus Schistocerca; species Schistocerca americana. The sequence continues at coordinate 494,459,440 of NC_060121.1, forward strand.
GCCACACTGAAACCATTAGTGACGACAACCAACGTAAGGAAGCGTAAAACATGGTGTCGGGAACATATATCCCGGATGGCTGATCAGTGGAAACACGTCATATGGTCCGACGAGTCAACGTTTTCGTTATTTCCAATGTCGGGCCAGGTTTACGTCTGGTGAACGCCAAAAGGAGCCTGCAAACCTGATTGCTTGATTCCAATAGTTAAGCATGGAGGTGGAAGTGTGATAGTGTAGGCAGCCATATCATGGTATTCTGCTGGTCCCATCATTACTCTCAAGGCCTTGTTACAGCCAACGATTATGTGAACATATTAGGTGATCAGGTGCACTCCATGATCCAAATGTTGTTTCTCAAAATTTCAGAATGATAATGCACCCATTCACACAGCCAGGACAGTACAATCATGGTATGAGGAGCATGCAACTGAACTGCAGCGTCTTCCCTGGTCACCACAGTCCCAGAACTTGAACGTTATCGAACCCTTGTGGGGGGTATTGGAGAGCAGACTTCGGAGCAGATTTCCGCCTCCCTCGTCACTACGGGAGTGAGAAGAGACTATACGATCATTATATGCCAGTATTCCAAGAAGAAATGCAACTGTATTACGGGCAAATGTGGTCCAACCCCTTATTAATAAACCGTTCCCAAGTAAGTACAAGCTTTCACATTATTTTGTCTATCCTCTGTACCTTCTGCCGACCTCGCCAAGAAAACAACATCGTCCGAGAAGAAACAACATTTAAAATGCACATTGCGGTGGTGAATGCCCTCCAAACGCTTTCATAGACAATGAAGTGCAGGCTCGAGGGCGGCGGCGAAGAGAAAGTGTGACAGAAGGCATCCTCGTTGCACTGAGCGCTCAGTAGTGATTGGTGGCGAGCGATAGCCATTGACCAGGAATATGGAAAGGCCTGCCGATACTGGGGAGAAGACCGTCGTTTCTAAGATAGCCTACAAGAAATGGTGCTCAACTCGGTCAAATGCTTGGTCTAAGTCAACTGCCAAGAGAACGCCTTCTAAGCGGCATGTCGACATTAGCGCCACCACATCTCTATAAGAGCTTGACGCCGTGCGTTTATTACTGCCACCTCCTAGGCACGTTTGGTCGGCATGAATGGCGTCACCGACAGTAGCAAGGAGGCGTGCACGAAGTATGCGGGCGAACATTTGCGAAATATGTGCGTAGATTTAGGTGTGCAAACAGAGAAAAGTTCTGAGAGATTACACTTTGTGGCTGTTGGTCGGTTGATGTATAAGCTTGGCCGACATATCACTAACTTGATTTATAAGTACCATTTACCTGTGGATAGTAGCAAAAAATAACAAAAACGTTGATTGAAACTCACAAAACGTGTGCTAAAAAGTTGTTTCCAATCTGAAGAATAAGAGAAAACCATGAGAAAACGTAACATAGTAACATGTTCGTGAATACTACATAATACATATATTATAAATAGAAAAACAAACCTTCATTATAGACCTCTGAAAATGCTTCATAAATAAAAGAAGCGAAAAGCGTATAGCAAAAAACAAACTGCGTTTCATTTAGTTGCAGAGACGTAAGATACCTCCACAAAAATAGAAAACTGTAGAGTTGTTCAAAGGCTGCAATTTGTTTACTTTTGTTACTCTTTCCCAGTTTTGTATTGTTGTCTACTTTCAATTCAGAAAGTCCCTTTGAATTTGCCTCTATCCTGTGCAATTGTCGTTGGGCAATACTCTCCAGCACTTTAAAAAATGATAGTACGTCAGCTTCCTTAACATGATTTACGCTGCTTTGGCAATTATATAAAAATGGTTGTAAATAACAATGTATTTATTATATTAACTGCTTTGTGAGTTATAGGTTTCAATAACAAATATTGTTTTATGTCAACAGTTTAGTAACGATTTCGGTTTCTTCGAACCAACTGATGCTCTTGTCAGAAAGGTCGCTGAACTCTCTGACGTCCCCGTATTCTATTATGAGTTTGATTTTTACGGGGAACACATCAACTCCACACAATGGGGTAGGTACAATAAGGCTTTAAGCGTAGCCTATTCCAAAAAATATGCTGCCATTTTTAGTTTTATTTAAGTTTCAAGAAAACAGTGATGGATTCAGAAACTAAGACACTTGGAAAGGTGTTATTGTAATTGGCCATTGACACTGCGTACATACTGTCAGTTTATCCTGGCGTATAGTATGAATATTCTGCAAAGTTATTTTCGCATTCGGCAGTAGCAAGGTTCAGTTCCTTGATGAGACATCCAGAATTATGTTTTTGGTCATTTCCCTAAATCTCTTAAGGGAAATTCCTAAATGCTTCTTTTCAGAAGGACTTGATCGATTACCGTCACCATTACAATTCAGTTGAAGGAAATGTTCTGTTTGTAATGACCTTGTCGTGAATGGGTCGTGAAATTTTGATCTTACTACAGTTGACTCGACCGATGTATTACAGATCACATACGTCAACCACACAGTCGTGGTATTTTTGAAAATAAAAATTATCGTGTCTTGTAAACTTATCTGTTGAGAGAGGGAAGTGGTATACAACGGCTCATGAATCATTTGGCACTTAGGTATCATTTTTTGTTGCTAGGAAAGATGTTGCAAGCAGCGTTACTTGAGTGTTTTCTTTCGACGAAAACGCCTGGACCCACACCAGACTCTCTCACTAAATTTTCACTGAATACTACACTGGCAACGGCAATGCAACTGATAACCAAAGATCATATTTCTTGTACTCAGAACCACAATGGCGTAAAATATCGATTATTGAAGACTTCTGTTTGAAATTATCCAGTGTACAGATTTGAAATACGACGCACTGAATAAAAAGAGAGCTTACATCACTTTCATTGAATCAATTAGCTAGAAACTTTACAACTTGAATGCGACTTCCTTTACAAAGACCATTTCTGCTAATTTCAAGTGTTTATCTAGAAGATACAGCAGCGGCCGTGGAAGTAACAGGTCACTACAGCGCTGACGGAAGTGTATAGAGATGCTCAGAAGAAAGGTTTCGTTTTCCTTGTGGAATCAAGTTGGATACATTTAGAGGACTATTATTTGGAGAAGATATTCCTTGAGTTGCACTGCCTCCGCAGTGTTTCTTGCGGAGGGGCAAGAGAATAGAATTAACAATTTTGGGTGCTTACTGGATCTTGTAGATGTATACTTTTTACGTCGCCCCGTATGCGAATGGGATAAGGCATTAAGTTGGTAATCTGGCTCAAAATAACATGACGAGTATGTACAGTCGTACTCAAAAGTATCCGAACGACCTGAATTGCATTTCGCCTGATTCGCATACAACCCTCATAACGCAGCTGTCTAGCAGGTCCTCTAATCGCCCCTTCGTACAGTCGTTTGATTATTGAAAATGGTTCCACAACTCACCACTAGAAAACACTGCTCTGTATCGCAATAACTCAAGATGTGAAGTAATACCACTATACTACAAATATCAGGGAACACCTCATCGCAGAAAAGACTATCCTTCAGACTTGTAATCTCACATTTATTACAATAAATGACATACCTGAAATGTTACCACTCTCTTTATTACGTCAGATTTTTTAACACAACATGACATTCAAAATTTAAGTTATTCACGAGCTGCTAGATGAGAATATGTATGAACTTCAAATGACACGACGAACCGTCTCGTTCTGCATATGATTCAAACCCAGGTTTGCAGACTAAGCAAAGATTTCGTGACTGACGGAAGCTACCAGTCATCCTGACTAGGCGTACAGATTTTAGACAGTATCAGTTAGGAAATATCAACTTTAAATTACATAACGTAAACATTTTTAACGGACGCGAATTCCTTCCCATCATCTGTTGTCCCTGTTAACGAACTACGAGAGATGTTAAATATTGCTTCTTCACAAGTAACTTACCTGAAATGCCGCGAGGTAAATCTTTGTGTTGGACAGGGATTCTAACCCAGAACCCAATCGGATTGTTATCGAAGCACAGAAAACTGGGACATATCGGATTTTCTCGGCAGTTGCAAGATGTTTTAACTGAAATGACGAGACGAAACAGTCAATTTTCTCCTTCCCAGGACTCCAACCCGGCACCTATCGCTCTTATATTCTAGAGAAAACGAACGTTAAATATGGGTTTGTTACACCAGCAGCGACATGTGAGCATGTTTGAACTAGAAACAATATGACGAAGAACTCAGTGCTGACTGGTAATCGAACCACACACATATCGTTGTTGACTACACACAAAGAGACGTCAGCTACCGAATTTTTCTCCACCAGCAGCTCGGAATAACATCCATGAACTTACAGTGATCTCGCAAATAGTTCTGTGTCTCACTGGGAGTAAAAAACGTCAGATATCGTTAGTGCTGACAACGAGTGAAAAAACATTAAAAAACAAAATTATTATCCACCAGCAGATAGGTGTTCTCATGCTAGAGCTTGATAATACATAATGAAAACTTTAGTGCCAGGCCAGGATTCGAACCCATTCACGCGCAATATGTGGAGATGTTGAAGACTCTTCAGTTTTGAACAAACAACAAATTGTAGTCGAGCTGTATTGTCACGAAGAGATCAAATTCCGCGTTAAGGTCGGTCTGAGTTGCATTCCCAGGTCAGAACCAATTTTATCTACATACAGAAGCTCGAATAAAAGGTGGAATAAGTATCCTGTGACACTACATAGCGTTTGTTTCGTCACTAGAACTAAATATCTAGTATAAGAAAGGTTACTGGTGATAGAGTTTCTACATGTCGCCACTCCTGACTTTATTGTGGTGCAACCTAATGTCTACTTGGTAGAGAAGGAATATCATCTTTAATGTGAATTTCAGACCAAAATGCCAATATACCTTCTTCACTTGGCGTAGCCAGAAGAGAAGAGAATAGAATCTCTCTCCCTATCAAAAATCATTGGCAGAAGTTGGAATCGAACCCAGACCATGAGTATATGAATCTATCAGCAATCCAACAGACCACCAAATCCTCTTCTCTGTGGCTCCTTTTTCTGCTGTAACGCCGTTGTGCCACACTGGATGAGAATTCGGACACACAGGCTCCTTGTAGTGGTTTGCAGCATGTTCAGTACATTCATTTACTTGGTTGACCGAATCGACATGAACTAGCTGCCTTGGCTACCCAGTACATACATTCGACTCTATTTTGTAATCACCGAAATAAAATCACGTAACTGCCACCTACCCAGAACTGCCAACAGTGTGCTATGGAGAAATTTAAGAAGGAAGTGTTCCTTTCCAGTTGAGCTACTCTGTTGCGCTATCTGTTTGCTGAAAACATCGTGCAGTGCAAAAGAAAAGCTGTAACTGTCTGTCTCTCAGAAGTCTACATCCGGCCTTATGCATTATCTCCCAACACTGTGGAATGCGGAAGTTCTGGAGGAATTGTCATTGACTTCTGGAGCTGCTGTAGCTATGTGGGGAAAAAGGCCAACTACTGCGACATTTTGTTCTTTTCAGGTTTAATAGACGGCCAGGCAGCAGATGCATCTCGAAACTTTTGTATTATGCATTATGAGAGCGCATCATGCCAAAATAGGTCAGAAAAGTATTTTCTACATTAGCTGTCGTGTGGCAGTGGCATTTCATTCTTCTTCAAACCTTGTTTGACAGCTTTAACTCAGAACCAGTTTTCTACATGCATGTGCATTGTCCGACTGTTATAGATAATATCAGAGAATTCGCATATATCGTTGATGATTAATTTCTCTATCGTGTCTGCTATTGTTTAAACAACACTAAAAGAAACCCTACGGAAATTGTGCACTGTATTATAAGAAATGAAACAAAACTACCCATGATAAGCTTATGACAACAGTCTGTTTTAATAAAACTGAGTGTCTGTACACAAGCGTGCCTCTATCAGACCGAATTAGTAAAATACTACTCACTTAGATTTTGATTGGGTCTGTGTTTAATTGGTATGCTACGTCATATTCAAGAGGTATGCAAATATACCATTTCATAAATAAAGTTATGTATTCCTAGAAACCCAAAATGTGCTTGTCAGCAACGGAAAGAGGCATTACCTGTTGTGCAGCACTGTAAGTTTATCACCATTGCACTAGGAGCCGAAAGTATTTTCTTGCGTTTTCCTTATCTATGTTGTTGAGGGATGAAGTAGTGAAGGCAGCAGAGGATCAAGTAGGTAAAAAGACAAGGGCTAGTAGAAATCCTTGGGTAACAGAAGAAATATTGAATTTAATTGATGAAAGGAGAAAATATAAAAATGCAGTAAGTGAAACAGGCAAAAAGGAATACAAACGTCTCAAAAATGAGATCGACAGGAAGTGCAAAATGGCTAAACAGGGATGGCTAGAGGACAAATGTAAGGATGTAGAGGCCTATCTCACTAGGGGTAAGATAGATACCGCCTACAGGAAAATTAAAGAGACCTTTGGAGATAAGAGAACGACTTGTATGAATATCAAGAGCTCAGATGGAAACCCAGTTCTAAGCAAAGAAGGGAAAGCAGAAAGGTGGAAGGAGTATATAGAGGGTCTATACAAGGGCGATGTACTTGAGGACAATATTATGGAAATGGAAGAGGATGTAGATGAAGATGAAATGGGAGATACGATACTGCGTGAAGAGTTTGACAGAGCACTGAAGGACCTGAGTCGAAACAAGGCCCCCGGAGTAGACAATATTCCATTGGAACTACTGACGGCCGTGGGAGAGCCAGTCCTGACAAAACTCTACCATCTGGTGAGCAAGATGTATGAAACAGGCGAAATACCCTCAGACTTCAAGAAGAATATAATAATTCCAATCCCGAAGAAAGCAGGTGTTGACAGATGTGAAAATTACCGAACTATCAGCTTAATAAGTCACAGCTGCAAAATACTAACACGAATTCTTTACAGACGAATGGAAAAACTAGTAGAAGCCAACCTCGGGGAAGATCAGTTTGGATTCCGTAGAAACACTGGAACACGTGAGGCAATACTGACCTTACGACTTATCTTAGAAGAAAGATTAAGGAAAGGCAAACCTACGTTTCTAGCATTTGTAGACTTAGAGAAAGCTTTTGACAATGTTGACTGGAATACTCTCTTTCAAATTCTAAAGGTGGCAGGGGTAAAATACAGGGAGCGAAAGGCTATTTACAATTTGTACAGAAACCAGATGGCAGTTATAAGAGTCGAGGGACATGAAAGGGAAGCAGTGGTTGGGAAGGGAGTAACACAGGGTTGTAGCCTCTCCCCGATGTTGTTCAATCTGTATATTGAGCAAGCAGTAAAGGAAACAAAAGAAAAATTCGGGGTAGGTATTAAAATTCATGGAGAAGAAATAAAAACTTTGAGGTTCGCCGATGACATTGTAATTCTGTCAGAGACAGCAAAGGACTTGGAAGAGCAGTTGAATGGAATGGACAGTGTCTTGAAAGGAGGATATAAGATGAACATCAACAAAAGCAAAACGAGAGTAATGGAATGTAGTCTAATTAAGTCGGGTGATGCTGAGGGAATTAGATTAGGAAATGAGGCACTTAAAGTAGTAAAGGAGTTTCGCTATTTGGGGAGCAAAATAACTGATGATGGTCGAAGTAGAGAGGATATAAAATGTAGGCTGGCAATGGCAAGGAAAGCGTTTCTGAAGAAGAGGAATTTGTTAACATCCAGTATTGATTTAAGTGTCAGGAAGTCATTTCTGAAAGTATTCGTATGGAGTGTAGCCATGTATGGAAGTGAAACATGGACGATAAATAGTTTGGACAAGAAGAGAATAGAAGCTTTCGAAATGTGGTGCTACAGAAGAATGCTGAAGATTAGATGGGTAGATCGCATAACTAATGATGAAGTATTGAATAGGATTGGGGAGAAGAGAAGTTTGTGGCACAACTTGACCAGAAGAAGGGATCGGTTGGTAGGACATGTTCTGAGGCATCAAGGGATCACCAATTTAGTATTGGAGGGCAGCGTGGAGGGTAAAAATCGTAGAGGGAGACCAAGAGATGAATACACTAAGCAGATTCAGAAGGATGTAGGTTGCAGTAGGTACTGGGAGATGAAAAAGCTTGCACAGGATAGAGTAGCATGGAGAGCTGCATCAAACCAGTCTCAGGACTGAAGACCACAACAACAACAACAACATGTTTGATCTGACTGGTTGTAGCTCTTTCACATAAGGGATAGAAACGTTGCACTCAGCGAGACTGGAATCACGAACCAGAACCGCCGCTTTTCTTACAGGACAGCACATTACCACATAGCTAGCACAGAGGCATGTGCTGCGGATTCCTATTACGAGGCCAATAGTGGCTAGAACTGGTAAATCGCTATTTAAAGGACAAGATTAGTTGCGATTTCCACGTGCGACGACTTTCCTGGGCTGAAAACCGTAAATTTACAATCTTTTGTTTCACCTCCAGCGATAATAACTGAGATTATTCAATGGAAGTGACAGGAAAAAACAAGTAAACTTTGTGGCTTAATTCCGTGCACACCAGGAAGTAACTCGTCGATCACAGAGTTGCCAAACATACGTTGCCTTGTTGCCAAATCTCAGTTACAGTACCAGCAGGAAGAAGACGGACCAGTGTGTTCCTACAGCGGACTGGGAAGTGACCATAGCAGGCATCTCAAAGATGCGGCTGGCACAGCCTGGAATGCGTAATGCTTCTGATTCGCATTTCTGTAACAAGGTTTAGTTACTGGAGCGTAGTTACCAATAATACTCAGAACTGACTGTAAACTAAGCATCATAAATCAGTAACTCTCATAGTTGTTTTTATATTTCTTTCGTAAGTGTACTCAAAACTAAGAAACTCATTCATAGACGTTTTCGTGCCTGGCCGATAGTCGAGCACAACAAACAATAAAAATAAAAAACAATATTTGTGTTTGTGTGTGTGTGTGTGTGTGTGTGTGTGTGAGAAGAGAGAGACAGAGAGAGAGAGAGAGATAGAGGCAAATATAAAAAAGGTTGAGAGAGAGAGTAAATAATTGTTGTAAAGAAATTGCATCATGATGTGTAAGGACATTTTCATTAAAATGACACGTTCCACATCATTACGAAATGTCATATTGATGATCTACGGAACAAATATAAATCGAATCAGATTTAATCTGATCTAATCATATTGCTGACTAGCCATGAAGAATCATGAATTACCGAAATTTTCGACAATATCAGTAACCAAATCTAAACTTGAAAATAAAAGACCACATTTTTTGTAATAAACCGGGACTCCTATCAAGACACTTTCGTCCGTGTTAGCTAACCACGAAAGATGTATGATATACCTCCATTCAGAAGCAACAAGGTGTGCATGCATTTAAAGATGAATTGCATGATGTGGAGTAATCGGATTGTTAACTAAGTAAAATCAGAAGTTTGTATCGGTTTTTCTTACCAGCTGCTAGCTGTTTGAATCTAAAATAAGGATACAAATTTTTGTACCTGAGCGACAATCGAACCGCACACCTACCGTCCTTCTTTATCATCCACGAATATAGCTTAAGTATCAATTGGTTACTCACCAACAGTAAGATGTGTGCGTGTTTGACCAGAAATAACGACACCTTTTATGAATGTTGGTAACACTGAACAGACATTAAAAAGGCATGTTAATTTTCACTAGCGGGCCGATGTGCGTCTTATAGGGCTTGAAATGAAATTACGAATATTTTTGTGCTGGATCAGTATTCAGACCCACATAGTTACCTTTGGAGGAGACCTACAGATGATTGTAGTCTTGAGAAAAGTAACGAAATGATTGAACTATACTGTTCCGAGAGATTCAGATCCTCGAGAAAGGAGATACGAATTCTAATCACAGTCCAGCACCAAATTTTTCAACGGCTGTAGGTCAATCAAGTACAAGTAAAATAAGAGCCCTGTTCCTTCAAATGGCTATCGGTTCATCAAATAAAATAAAATTTTCTAATGTAAGTAAGTTACTGGCGACAGTATTTCCATTTACCATGATTTCTGCCTATGTCATTTCCCAACGAAAACCGGCTCTGCCCAGTTGGTAATGAAGGAACGTGATGTTTAATGCGGATTCTTAAGTATAACGTCTTTCTCTTGAGGTTACCAGAGGTAAAGTAAATCTGTTTGTGCTTCTTAAAAGTAAATGCGTGATCCCACGCATTGCACCTGTGATAGTTCGTTCCACCAGACCATTGTGGCCACGTTTCCCAGCCCCTGGAGTGTGCTGTAACGGATCATGTGCTTAGCTTACAAAATTAGTCACGCTGGAAAAAATGCTAGTCTATTATATGGTTAAGTAGAAGCAAGATCCTGACGTGGAGGTTATGCTATTCTCATGTCAGCAGGATGTAAGGACTCTTCTAGGCATCATAGCCTCGATGTAAAGCCATTTTGAAATTTTCACTAGTTCAGCAAATTTCTTAGTTCGAGAAATCCGCTGTGAAGTGTGACGTTACCGGATAATTCGATTATTACCGTCATTATTGCTATCATTTTCTTCATACTGCTGCTGGAACACATGTGCTTGATGATCATTTAATGGCTTTTGGTCATTATAGAAGTAGTTGCGCAAGAACAGGTTTTTTCCCTGTCTACGGAATTCTTTTCACGTTAATATCAAACATCAGCAATTAGTCGTAGATTACATTAAAACTAAAGTAATTGATGAAGACGTCACTTCATAACAAAAATGTGCTGTCTTTCTTCATTTACTTGCGCCTAGAAATGGCTGTCGAATACTGCCAAACCAAATGCCAAGGGATCTTACTGCCTTCCGATATACATCGCTATAATTTCTTCCATATGATTTGGTCGATGTGACCTGTTTCAAGTTGTGTAAGACAGAGAATGTTTTAGAAAATCAACTGTTTTCCTTTGCAATAAAAAGAAAGATTTTCATTCTAAGCTATCCAAGTTCAAAATTTTCGCAATATTAGTTCAAATTTAATATTCGCTTCTGTAATGTGGGAAAATATTTCACAGTTGCAAAACCCGCATCCGACCCATTGGCCTTACACTTAGTCGCTGACCATAAATTCTAGCTCAGAATGACACCATTTTAAGTAACCTAATGTAGCGATGACTGTTTGCCAGTGCTCTTCCTCACCGGAAAATACGCATTTAACCAATTGGGCTCCATAAGTGCACTTTAACAGTAATTTCTGTGTATGCAATGCATACGGATTGTAGAATTTAGTGGTGCTCTCTTTTCCACTTCTGTATATAATATACCTGATCTAAACAGGCCCTTTATCATTACGGGCCCTGGGCATTGCAACATCATACTGACAACAGTAATGTGCTTTTACTGACAACCTCACTGTTCGTTTTACCTGGTTTTGTAATCATTTAAATAAAACAACATGACCTTCCAGTGGGAGACATTTTGCCCCCCTTTTCCTTCTGTGAAATTTGTCAGTAAGCTTCTTGCCTTCCAAAAATATGGCAGAGTACGGCTGATAAACGATTTACAAAACACGATTTAGTGCCTTTAAGACGATTTCTGTAAACATTGTCGTAGCTGAAGGAATTTAGTTTCGTCTTAAATCGTCTCAAGCAGCAATGTTTACAGACATCTCAAATGGGAAACGCTCTTTATCCAGGTACGAAGGTTGTAAAACAAACTTCCCACAGTTTGTGTCTGGTTGATCTTTTTGTCTGATAGCACTGCTTAAGAATTTTGTCTAAGAGGCAACACAAGTATTGTTCCTGTAGCTGTGGTAATCATTGGTTGAAAACGAATTTAACACCAATGGGTACAGTACTGCTAAATATTTAAAATGATTATCAGTGTAAGTCTTTGTTCATCCGCAAACTGAGGTGTATTTATAACGTTGAAGCTAGACTGTGTATCCTTGTCTTGCTTGAGTGAACATTGGCGTTTACACACACGTATCCAGTACTATGAATACTTTGAACGCTATAGTTAACATTGCTCTCATAAACTAATTCTTTTTTTTTTGTTTTAATTCTTCTGGGTCTTCAGCGTGCAATATGTGTTATAGATACAGCCTTAGACAAAAAAATTGACCGCCGAGTCGTACACGTAAGGAGGACAATAGAGTCGTGCTCCCCTCAGAATTCTATGTCCGGCAATATGCTCGATCTGGCAACATTGTAGACACGGCACTTCCCAGAGAAAGTCTTGACTGCAGTCTGAGTACATCGGTCTTGACTACGACCATAGTCTTGAGGAAAAACACGAGACTAGCTAATACGTTGACAAAACTTTTGTCGCCCCCTTCCTCTCAGTGCTGAAGCTATGAGTGCAATTCAAGCGAATCTACAATATATTTCGCTTTCTGTCACATTGGTAATAACAGTTTGATTCAACACTATTTTAGCGAGAGATTTCTTGGCCGGCCATCTGCCTCTGAACACCGCATGCATCTGAGTTCTCTGGGACCCGTTTATTGCCCACCGGCGGGGGCTGAGGCACTGTACTGCCTCGCCTTCTGCTAACAACGTCTGCTCCACTCCTCACTCTCGACATGTAACATGCTTTGATGTTGTTGAGTGGTGACCCATCAAATCTGTCTACGATTTGTGTTTCACATTCGATAGCAACGGATGCACAAAACCATTTTTATTTGATGAGTATTTTATTACACTAGTATGCAATACATCAATGTGGCACAGAAATAATTTGTTTGTTCCTGATCCAGTGTTCTATAATTAAAGCGTCACGTCCTGTTCTTTTTCCTTTCACAGGAGATTCTTCAAATAATTTATTTTTGTCATGGATTCATATGTGTTAGTCAAGGCACAGAGAGTAAATGCAATGTAATGTGTTTGGTATCTTTCTTTGATTCCCTATGGTAAATTGATGCGAAACATTGTGCCAATACCTTTCAGAACCTTCTCTATAGCTACTCAGGCAAATTGCTTGTTCTGAGATCCATACATTAATTAATGGAGAAGTGAACGCTGTTCAAAAGTGATATTTAAAATATTCAATTGAATTTAAGGCAGTAAAACTGCCCACATTTGAAGCTACCCAGAGAAAAATTAAGTTGCTAGAGCTGCTGTTAGCAAATGTTTGGAGAGAGTTCGTAATTGCTACTGTGGAAATTTAACATAGAGGCCCTATAGTAATCAAGAGGTTCATTTTCTTCATGCTTATCACCATGGCATGTGAGTCTTAAGTGAAGAACAATATTGAAATTTGTATCGTTGACGGTCGATTCGAATTTCTTCAGAGATGCTTGTATTGTGAAGCAGCTTGGCAGTCAGAAAGCTGAGATCTATGACCATTAACACAACTTGTTGTGTCGAGCTACCAAGAGGACATGATGTGTAAAGGTTTCTTCTGATTTCCTTACAGAATTGTTTCTGGACATTCGCAGCTCCATAAAATAAATAAAAAAAAATCTCGCACACGCTGATCGCTGCCATGGTTGGAACTGACTACTCATTAAGCCGTTGCAACATGAGATATGGGTGGGGGCACGGGGCTACGGACACACTGCTGCCAGCACGCCAGTCTCATCATGGTATTGGTCGCTCAGCCTCATAATGCATCATGAACGATAATAGAAGTTGTCACTTACGTGAAGAATAGCATTTCTTTAGCCAAAAAATTGAATTTTATGTCTCAGTGTTTATGGGTTACATAGCACGAGTCATTCATGTGGAAAGGGAATATCAAGTGAATTTAGAGAGTCATTTCAGTATCATACGTGGAAGTGACTGCATTGTCACAGCGTTGCCAAATTTTTGTGATGATGTTGCCAGTTCTCAGTTGTGCTAGGAACAGCTCTGTAGCGGTATGCGAGGAGAATCCTGTGCTCGTGTCATAGGAGGATACGGAAAGGAGGTGCGGGGTTTGGTTGATAGGCAGCATTTTCTCCTACCAGTTGTGTCAAACATTCAGGTGTATAAACTTCCATCACGATTACAGTTTCCCACAAAATAAATACGAATAAAACACTTACCCTGTTACTTTGTGTCAAAAGATTATTTCAGTACAATATAAAGTCTTTGGAAATCAACTTTTCCCACCTGCCACGAAAAGTATGATAATAAAAACTTTGCACCTCGAAATCGATTGCATCTATGTGCAGTCGTGATCATACAAGTAGAATTTCATGAATTGAACGAGAATGTAGAAAAATGTTGGTGGGAATGGAAGCTATAAGAAACACAGTTAACTAATTATTCTGTGTCACGTAATAATCAATTCATTTGAAAATTCAGAAGAGAAGAAACTAAAAATTATGCCCATTAAGACAGAAACTAAAGTGCAGATTCGGGCACTGTGCAGATCTGCGCTTTTCCATCTTCAGAGCTAAACAAATAATGTATACCATCCAGCGTATTCATTGCTTTCGTAATGTTTCCCTCTTGTTTAGTCTTCTAATGATGAACTGGATCCACACCCATGAGTCTGATTGTTTCTTTGTATCCTTCCATCTACTACCTTTGTGTAATATCGCTCGGTGTTCAAAAAGCATGCTCCCACGATGTATTAGAACGAGGACGTAAGGAGGCTATCGAAGTATAATCAAAATACATTGAGACGCCAATTTGTCTGTCGTCATGGTATTCAATCGACAGAAACAGTTGGGTATTATTGCCTGCATCACCGGCATCCCATTGTTGTCTTCTGTTACTGAGATTTTGATATTGCCCTGAACACAAGACGCTGACATAAATGTGCATATTCTACATGACGAAACATGCCACATTCCATTCATCCTGATCCATTCGTTACATGCATCAGCAGCAATATGTGATAGGAGAGCTGTTATGAGGTGCCGAATGACAATAACAAAGGTAGTAATAACAAATCAGTAATCAAGGTTGATTACTGAATTACAGACAATTGTTAACGATTAACAAAATAACCGAGAAAGGCTGAGTGTTTAATTTGCGCCCTGCATAGGTGTTCTTACCACTTCGTTACTGAATTCTGTTCTGGTTGTTTTTTGAGAGAGAAAAGAAGGAACCCTGTAGCCATATCGTTAGTACAACGAGATATTACCTATCAACTATCCTTGCTTTACATCACGAGACTAACATGGCGTCACCGAGCTCATATTTGAAATACATTCCTGTTTTCTCTCTCTGTCTCTGTCTCTCTCTTTTTCTTTTTATTTTTATTTTTTGAGGAAAGCATCGAGAAGCGCGAGTGATAAGCAAGTAGGCATATAATCTATTTACAGTTATTTTCATCGGGTTATATAATGCAAAAATACGCCTTTTAAGTGTATTATTGCGTAATTCCAATTATTGATAGTCTATTCGTGAGCTTGCGTGCATTCAGTGGGGTGAAACCTATCACAGAAGCAAACAAACACAAATATTTCTTGCACCATGCGCAACACACACACACGAAATCTCGCTGTACTGACGTGTTTTCTGATATATTACTCGGAAAACATATCTGATTCATGTTGCTAAATACAGCTCTATCAGATATCAATGTGGATGCATACCAAGTGTATAAAAGTATATCTTTAAATACACAGAAAGGCACATTCGACTGAAACATAGCCATGACCAAGATTGTAACTGGGGTCGAGAGCATCGTCTACCACCTTGACAACTCGAACGGTGACAGTGCTCGGCCGGTTACTTACGTTTACTGGTATCAAATCTACAGCATGAAAACACAAAAATGTTAATAACCCGAAGATCATTAACTTTGGAACCCATAGCAGAGTAAAGCAGTCACCAGTCAGAAGATTGGTTTGAACACCACAATGCTTTAATAGGCACAGTCCTGTTGGAGGTGGTATGCCGTTGCTTTCCTCTGACCTTTGAGTTGGTTTGCCTAGTGAAATATGGCTTCCTGGCTAAGACACAAGTTGAAAATATGGTCACTATTTTTTATTTACTTAAATTTGCCATATTTCGTGACAGTACCTTTTCCGTTAGACGTTTGCAAGGCGATATTAGTCTTGGCTTCAGTTGTCTAAGTATGATTCCACAATGCATCTATGTCAGCTGCAGAAATGACGCAGTTCAACGTGTTTCTCTCATTCTGGTGTTTCAAATACAGTTTCTTCAAATGTAGTTTCCTCTTTTTTAGTTAATACAAAAATGACAGTAACATAATTCAAAATTATTTATGACTGCGACCTTCACATTGTCCTTCCGTCAACACACACCAAGAGTTAGCTGCCGACTGACTGTAGTCAAAGACGACTCCAACGTCAAAGATATTTTACACAATTCACAAGTTTCCACTTGTAATCAGTCTCTTTGCTATTCTTCGATACATTTTCTAATAGTAATCAATATGCTTTTACTCTCAAAAACAGAAGTAAATTAACATATAATAAGACAAATTATAATAAATTCTGACAAAAATATAAGAAAACATTTACAATTCGGTATCGACAAATACGGTAAAAAAATAACATCTCCCAGATCCATTACAACTGCTCCCCAGGGCTTCTGTTGTTATGGACATATACAACAAAATCCCGACCACACTCAGTGATGGATCTGTATTACACAATTAGTACACTAATGATGCAGTCTGATAACCTCTTCCAAATTTGGACTCTTTGAATCTGTGGACTTGTTACTGGCTGTTGTTGCAATGATACTTCCCCATCAATCTCATACACAAAAAAATTCAAGTAAAGAAATTATTTGACATGACAAATATACATGGTATAAAACATACATGAGAAATATTCTAACATACAGCATACAGATTGAAAATAATAGGAAGGTAAAACTCATTTCCTAGAATAAGATTTAAATTTTTTTTATATATATTTTTGCCTTATAAATATATATATATATATATATATATATATATATATATATATGTATATATATATATTTTTACTTTGATTTTTTTTTGAAAAGTAAAAATAAATCTTTCTCTCATTCTTTGTTACAACAGTGTTTTTTCATCAGTTTCAATTAACATGTGACTTCAAATTATTAATTTATACATGCAAATATACACACTTGGTTGTACAGGCAATTTTGTTCTAACAAGCGTATTCCAGTGGAGGACTTTTGTTTTAGATGATAGTAGGTTATTTAAATTTTGAAATTATGATTTCTGTTTATACAGTTTTAAAGAGACAACATTCTTGAGACAAAATAATTTCTTTGACTTAGGATACACCAAACGATAAGCATTAGGGTGTGGATTTTCTATGACTTCAAAAGGCCCAATATAGATATCAAAGAATTTTTTAATTTCTGAAGTTAACATTTTTGATCTTTCATGAGATTTGACCGGAACAAGATCCCCAATTTTAAAAGTGGTTAATCTTACCCTATTGTTACGTCTTTTATTCCTCTTTTCCCCTTGTTTCCTCAAAGTTTCCCTGACAATATCTTCTCTCTCTTGCATAGTTAAAGGTGTACATTTAGGAAATTCAATAAGTTCTGATATAAGATTTGGAGGTCTAATATTAAACATAATGTCATATGGTGAAAATCCTGTGGAACTATGTTGTAGGCTATTCATAATATCTTCAAAATTTAGAATGTGCTCAAACCAGGTTGGATGTTTATGGCTACAATAGGTTCTGCAAAGCTTCCCGATTTCGCTCATATATCTTCCTGCAGGATTGGTGGATGGAGAATAAACAGATATAAGTATATGCTTCAATTTTGATCTTTCAATAAATTTTTTCCAAATTTTAGAGGTGAACTGTGAACCATTATCTAATAATATAGCTTTTGGTTTACCCACCTGTGCGAAATAATCTCTTTCAATTTTTCACTGGATATAGTTTAATTAATTTTGAAAATACATCTACCATAACAAATATGTAACAGTGACCACCTTTACTCTTTGGTAACATTCCATATAAGTCCACTGCGATAAGATCTAAAGGTTTTTCTGGAATAATGTTTTGCATCTCTCCACCACATCTTTGATTGCTCACTTTAACTCTCTGACATTTGTCACAGGTTGCCAATTCTTTTCTTACCTTCTTTCCAATATTGTAAAAATAAACATTTTCTTGTATCTTTTGAATGCACTTCTGTATCCCACAATGACCAAAACTTTCATGTATGTAAATGATCAGCTTATCAGCATCTGCCTCTGGCCAACACAGTTTCCAATTATCAGAATCTACATCTGTTCTCCGAAATAAAATCCCCTTATGCAATTTGTAAAATTTATCAAGTTTCTCATACCCCTTCTTGCCTAAACATTCTTTGATTAATTTCCAACTCTGATCTAAATTTTGATTTTTTTCTAATTTTGTTACACATAGCTCTAATTGTTTTTTCATTTTCCACCCCCTTCAAGTATCTAATTTTAAATTGCTTTTCCTCCTCTTGTTCAAAAATCTCCTTTTCTCCCCCAATTGGTAACCTTGAAAGTGAATCAGCTACTACATTCTCAGAACCTTTTATGTGTTTGATTTCAAAGTCAAACTGTTGCAGAAAAATTGCCCATCTGGTCAATCTACTGTGGTATAATTTGCACTCTTGTAAGTAACTCAAAGCTTTGTGATCCGAAAATACTATGGTTTTATGTCCAATAAGGTAAATTCTAAATTTTGTAAAAGCCCAATGAATTGCCAAAAGTTCCTTCTCTGTGACTGTATAATTTTTCTCATGCTTGAGCAACATTCTGCTTGCAAATGCTATGGTACAATGTATCTTAACTCCATTCTCTACTCTTTCTTGAAATAACTCTGCTCCAAGCCCATAATTACTGCTATCAGTGTTTAAACAAAAAGGTAAATTAAAATCAGGTCTGTGTAATAAGTGTTGCTTCCTCAACTCTTGCTTAATTTTATCAAACTCTTCCTGACAACTTCTATCCCAAACCCAAACAGTGTTTTTCTTAAGTAATTGACTTAAACATGGTGCATTCAGACTGATCACTTATATGTTTTCGGTAATAACCGCATAACCCAAAGAACGACTTTAATTGTTTTTTAGTCTTAGGAATAGGAATTTCTGAAATTGCTTTAATTTTTTCTGGATCTGCCAAAATTCCCTTGTCTGTGACAACATGACCCAAAAATTTTATTCAGAAACTGCAAATTTACATTTCTCTAATTTCAATGTCATCCCCCCTTTTCTAAGTTTTTCACAAACTGACTTCAAAATCAAAAAATGTTCCTCCCAATTTTGCCCTGTAACCAAAATGTCATCTACATAAATTATCAGTTTAGACGCAAGTTCTTGCCCCAGTACATGATCCAAAGCTCTTATAAATTCGGAAACAGAAGAATTTAACCCAAATGGCACAACACAACATTGGTAACTCTTACCATTGTACAAGAAAGCAGTATATTTTCTAGAATTAACCGAAAGTGGTACCTGATGAGAACACGAAGTTAGATCCAAACTTGACATATATTTTATATCTGTAAATTTATAGAGTAACTCATCAATATTTTCAGGATGGTCTGTCTGTCTGAACAAAATTTTGTTTAAGTGTCTAGAGTCCAAAACCAATCTTACTCCACCATCTTTTTTCGAAACTACTACTAGAGGATTATTGTATGCACTGATACTCCTTTCTATTATATTACATCCTTCCATCTTTTTCAGCTCTTTCTCAACAGCAGGTCTTTTTGATATTGCAATACTGTATGGTTTTATGAAAAATGGTTCATGAGGTTTTACCTGAAACTCACACTGATAACCCTTTACCCTTCCAGGTATGTCACTGAAAACATCACTATATTCCCACAGCAGATTTTCTAACTGTTGTTTTTGCTCCCCAGATAAATTTAGCGTTTCTGAAATTTTCAGATTTACTAAATTCCCAAATTCAACTTCATCAGTATCAAATCTATGAGTTTCAATATTCTCCAATCTATTTTCTTTTAGTAAATTGATGCTGTCAAAATTTCCATTACTCTGATCACCAAGTGTGTTCACAAAATTTGTCTGAACGTATTCCCTTTCACTAGTTTCTATCAAAAGTTTTCTTCCAACCCAATCAAATGCTGTATTTACTTTTACTATCCAATTCATACCCAAAAGAAAATCCTCATTAAATTCCTGAATTACAAAACATCCATGTGTGAACAACTTGCCTTCAATTAAAAATGTCACTAAAGCCTGGCTTTTTACCAATTTACTGCTCTTCCCAGTAGCACCTTTTATCTTTACCCCAACAACTGGCATTTCAACATAATCTTTCCCCACTTTCAATTTCTTGCTTAACCTTTCAGATATTCCTGAGATCTCACTTCCTGTATCAATTAAACATTTACCAATCCATGACCCAATTTGAACTTTTATATAAGGGCTGCAAAATTGATCACTTTTCTCAGAACCTGTATCCTCATGTAATAAATCACTTTCAATTTCCCCAAACCTATACTTATCAGAATCATATGGTATATCATTACATGTATTATTTGTCACAGTTATAAAATTTGCACAAGACACAAAATTGTCATGAGTACTCTCTATTATCTCAAATAGCCAAGAATTTTCATCCAAATCACATTGTATACTACTGAAGTACTTATCCTTCAGCTTTTCAAAAATAAAATATATCATCTTTTTCCACCACTCAGGACATACAGTTTCACATACATTAATAAGCATCTTTCTAAAGTTCTTGTCAAAAGAAATAGTTTCACTGTTCAGTCATATATTCATAAGAAATGTGTGTGTATCATTAGTATCTGTAAAAGTTTCACTTAGGTTAGAAGTTATACATGTGTCATCGTTATTTGTGTAGTCAGATTCTTTACCAACAACATCAAAATTCACACTTTCACATACATCCAGCTTGTGAGTTTTATTCATCCTGGTAACATCCCTGGGAATTTCTATAATATTCTCACTATTTAATCCATTTTCAACCATGTGTATACCCAACTCCCTATTTAAACTAATGAAATACCTTTCCTCAACATCATCATCAATACCATTACCATCATTATCAACTTTACCAAAAACATCATTATCATTACACATATTCAGGTCATACACGTTCAAATTATCCCCCAAAATATTATTTCCCTTTCTAAAGTTACCAGATCCCTTTCACCAACATTTTCATTCTCACAGCATGCATTCTCTCTTTCATTCACATACATCTCTGAACTACTACAAATTACATCATCTGACAAAGTGTTGTTCTTTTCTGCCCAAGTGTAAAACTCTGTTAAATTAAATGAATCACAATTACTTTTATCTACTGTATGTTCTTGTGTACTGAAAATGTTATCTTTATCATCATTATTTTCCTCTTGAAATTTCTTCAATAAGTAACAACTAATGACCTCATGCGATAGCTTAGGTTTGGAACTGTCCTGTTTGGGTTTATGATAGTCACATCCATTGGTCCTTTCATCATGCTCACCTTCTGCCTCAACCTTGCGGACCTTCAAGGGGGCGTCTACTCGTTTTTTATTTCCGGTTCCTGTTTGAACTGCTGATTGTGGTTCTGCCAATGTCTCTGATCAACATTTCTGATCCCATTCCTATGCCAAACATTACCTGATTGTTGGTAGTTTCTATTGTACTGATCTCTATCAAAATTTCTGTGATTTTGATCCCTAAAGTGTTCTCTATTTTGTTGATTATTTCCGCGAAAATGTTGTTCTTGTTTTGGATAAAAATTATGGTCCTTCCTTTCAAAATTGTTATATCCCCCTGAATTTTGACTGACACCATGATAATTGTTTTGTTCCCTTTTTTGAAAGTTATCATTTCCCCAATTTTGACCATTACCTTTCTAAGTAAAGCCACTGTGTGTTCTTGTTGTTACCCTATCCAACCTTTCAATATAATTGAGAAACTGCTCTACATTACTATCAGGACAATGAACTAAACTCAACTGCATTGCTGATGGCAATCTTCTCTTTAAGGTATCAATTTTGATCAAGTCATCCAAGGGTTTTGTTAAATGAATAAGTTTTTGAATTTCACTTTTGCAAAATTGTTTCATGTTCCCATCTGATTCTCTATAGTTCCGCCCATTCAAAAATTCACTTTTGATTCTAGTTTGTTTAAGATCATCCCAAAATTTTTCCAGAAATTTTGATTCAAATTCTGAAAAGGTCATCCCCAAAGGTACAATCTGGTTTGCCCAAGTCAAAGCTTCCCCTTCCAAGAATTTTTTCACAAATTTAATTTTTATTTCATCTGGTGAGTGAAGTAAAAAACAATCCTTACAATACAGCATAAAATCAACGGGATGTAAGGGTCCATCTACCGAAAAGTGCTTCACTGGAATATTAGATACAAGATTACATGTGTTGACATTGTAATTTTTGCTTTGAAATTCAATGTCAAAACTTTCAATTTTTCCGCTAAGTTCTTTGACAGATTTTTTGTTTTCTAAATCATTGCATTCTACTTTTTCTTCTAGAGTAACCAAACTATTGTCAGTTTTTTGTTCTACATTTTTTACTAAAACTTTTGTATTCTCATCCAAATTTTTAATTTCCCCTTTTATCTCATTATAATCAATTAAATTTCTTTCCCTATCTACCAGTAACTCATTTTTTACAGTATTAATTTCACCGCTCAATTTAACATCAATTTCATTTACTTTTGCTTCCACAGATTCAATTTTTTCCTCAACACTGCCAACTTTTTTCGAAAGCTCACCCACTTGGGTATTGATTGCTTGGACTTGCAACAAAATGATATCAATTTTTTCATCCCAGTAAGTCTTACTGTCGTCAACTGATTGTTTAATTTCTTTCGTGAAATTTACAAGAAAACTTTTTAAATCAAATTGATCGGTTCTTTCTGTTTCATTTGACCTGTCCTGATGTTCGAAGTCTATTAAATTACTACTTTCTACTTTAGGCACAATACTCTCGAAAATCTCATAAGTCATTGTGAAGAACAAAAATTTATACACAACAATACAAAACAAGATAAAAATATTGTTTTAACAAAATACGAGGGTTTCGTGACTTATCTGGAACACTCTTCTACTGTTGCAAAACCACGTTTTCCATCCATGTGATTGTTGACCAAAATTCTTGAAGTATTTTCTTCTGTCGAAAATTGTATTTTTTTGCCGAAACATTTCTTCTCCAAAACTTTTACTTCCCGATGAACACAAACACTGTAACACACATTCTGAAGAAACTGGTATTAACACACAAAAATTTTCTTCCTCGTAGCACTGTTGAAGATCTCGTGAACACAATATCCCGGCTACAGTCCCCAGTTGAAATATGGCTTCCCGGCTATGACACAAGTTGAAAATATGGTCACTATTTTTTATTTACTGAAATTTGCCATATTTCGTGACAGTACCTTTTCTGTTAGACGTTTGCAAGGCGATATTAGTCTTGGCTTCAGTTGTCTAAGTATGATTCCACAATGCATCTATGTCAGCTGCAGAAATGACGCGGTTCAACGTGTTTCTCTCATTCTGGTGTTTCAAATACAGTTTCTTCTAATGTAGTTTCCTCTTTTTAGTTAATACAAAAATGATAGTAACATAATTCAAAATTATTTATGACTGCGACCTTCACATTGTTCTTCCGTCAACGCACACCAAGAGTTAGCTGCCGACTGACTATAGCCAAAGACGACTCCAACGTCAAAGATATTTTGCACAATTCACAAGTTTCCACTTGTAATCAGTCTCTTTGCTATTCTTCGATACAATTTCTAATAGTAATCAATATGCTTTTACTCTCAAAAACAGAAGTAAATTAACATATAATAAGACAAATTATAATAAATTCTGACAAAAATATAAGAAAACATTTACAATTCGATATCGACAAATACGGTAAAAAAATAACATCTCCCAGATCCATTACACTAGACAGTTAATACGGGAACCTACAGTTTAACCTGGCTTTCGGACCACAGTGCAACTCAGCATTTTTCACATCAACCAACACTGCCCGAGGGGAAATAGGGGTAAAATGGGATATAAAATTCGTGGGACTGACCAGGGATCGAACTCGAGACCTTCTTACTCGTAGTCTTGCTATTTACCACTTTGCCGCCATGCAACCACCACTGTAGCTTCTGCCTGGCGTTAAAATTAAGAATCTCTTGTTTGTGCCTGCGTTGGCAGTTGCGCGTCCCTGCACCAAAGTAAAGAGAACTGAATTGAATGTAGTGCCTTCAAGTTGACATAAACAGAAAAGGAGAAAACTTAAACAACATAAATGGTCTCTCTTTGATGCCTCAATCTTCATTGCCATTATAGGTCTTATGAGAAAAAACAGACTCTTCATTAAAATAAACATCTTCGTCTTGTTATGCAACTATTTGCGATGTATTTTACATTAAAATTTTACGAACAAAATTAAAATAGGGCAAGTTTTCCTTTTGTTCACAGCATCTTAATCGCTGAAGAGAAGTTAAGCTGAAATGACTCAATATGTGCTTTAAACAAAGTCTTCTTCCTATTAACACAGTAGACTCAGTACCGCGTCCAGTTCCTGTCCGCTTCTAAAACTGCATTTAAGCGCCGAGGAACAGAGGCAACAAGCTTTCTGATGAATCTGTCACTCTGTGACATCTCTTCCCACGCAGCGTGAACTGGTTCCGACAACGCTGCCTTGGATGTTGGTGCAGGTCTTTTGCTCCTAATATTTTTTTCCATCTCTGCCCACACGTGCTCTATGAGATTGAGGTCAGCAGCTTTTGGAGAACAGTCTAACAGCTCATTGTCTCCTTTCATCTGAAACCAGTGTCTTACACGATTGGCTGTATGGATTGGGGAACAGTCATGTTGGAATATAATTCTACCTCCATGAAATCGCTGACGAACAGAGGGAAGCATGATTTCTTCCAGTATTTTGCAGTAATAAGCACTACAAAGCGGACGTTCAAGTTCCCACATCATGCCGCAACCATTTGCTGATATCCAGCCCGAAACTGTGACAGACGCCCGGCCACACCTTTGGCTTTGCTGGACATCGTTACGGTCGTATCTGGTTCCACGTGGTCGATACACATGGACAGAGCTATTTGGAGCAGTTGAAAAATACCTTCTCGTCGGTAAATATAACTAGGTCCCACTACGGAAGTGGCATCCTTCTGTAGGCCAGTGCGAAATTTAACCTGGCAGCCCTGTGTTGCTCTTTCAGTATTTCCGTCCATACTTTCCTTCCTCGTTGAGCCGACGATGGGTATGGTCGACCTGCTTACTATTAGCTGTAGGATGTTTTTAATTTCTCTGCTGCTCCTGAAAGGGTCCTCATCACTGCAGCGGAGTATACTCTTGTCTTCATCCTCTGTGGTAGTCCGTGGGCGTCCAGAGCGACGATGACGATTTACGTGGCCTTCATCTTCCATCCTCTTCACCCAGAAATGAATAGTGGATTTGCTGTATCCCAGAACACGGAAAATGGCACTGATACAGTACCCGTCTTTATAAAGCGCTATAATACGACCTTTAACAAACTCACTGAGCTGTGACATGTGGCCTTTACAGAAGCAAGAACCGACTCACAAGGCAACAGGAAACGAAGTGCCACACGGGACGCAGAGCACTCGCACGAGCACCGAAGTCAAATCCGTTCAAAATTTCAAGCTTTCAGTATTGTGACACACAGATTATATTCACGATTTCACTGGCTCGTTTAGAGAAATATCATTAAATCAATGCTGTTGCAGACGATCCAATATAACAGATAGGTAGGTTCAGTTTATGGGTATATCTGCCAAAATCAATAGTCTGAAACACGCAGCTGTTGATTTCACCACATATGTCTTAAAAAACAAGAGCTTGAATCATGATACAACTTTTTTAAGGATCTGTGTTAGATGACAATTTATATCCGTTTCGCAAAATTCAGGTTAAACAGAAATACCTTTTAGTCGTAA